>NC_053390.1:827032824-827227824 GCF_905171765.1 Bufo bufo | reverse complement strand
GTAGTAGTGGTAGTGGCAAGTAGTAGTGTAGCATTTAGTAGTAGTAGCAGTAATAGTAGTAGTAGTAGGAGCAGTAGCGGTAGTGGCAGTAATGGTAGTAGTAGTAGAAGTAGTAGTAGCAGTAGTAGCAGTGACAGTATTAGCAGTACCAGTAGTAGTGTAACAGGCGCCTCCCCCAGGGCCCTCTCTATAATGCGTCCCTGGTGTAGGAAATGCTGAGTGGTATGTTACGGCCTAAAATGTCTCTTTATGTGTGTCACGATGCTCCTACCTGGATACCGCTGGACCCCAGGCTTTGGCTCTGAAGTAATAAATAGGGGGAATAATTGAGGGATTTGAAGAAATAAATTTAGTCCAGACCTTGAGATGAAGTTCAACAGCAGCTTTACTTGAATAAATGTTTCTTCCAACAGTTTTCAGGCTTTGTCTTACGTTGGCTGTATAACTCGGCTTCTTCTGGATGCTGCACTTCTTCTCTGTAGTCTGACTCGAGGTTATGCTAGGGAAATTTCCTCTTGTCTCCTGAGGATTTAAGCTTTGGCCTCCATATCCAGTAGAGCTTAGGGTGCTCTGGCTGGCGTGGGTACGTCCAGCAGAGACATGCCCCTGCATACCCTTCCACTAGCTGGGGATCAACTAGACTAAACTCTAACTGGTCCCCACCCTTCCTGCGGGAAGTAGGACTAGCCCACTTCCCTCCAGAGGGGGATTAGAATGGAATGGTAAATTCCATTCTATCTAAGTACAGCTCTGTCATATTTGCTGCCACCTGCTGGTGAACCAGGCATATTACATGACCATAACAGTTGCAAAAAGATTAGGAATACTCAGTGTATAGGACCTGGACAACCATACATAGGATGACATTATATTAGCCCATTAGAGAAAGTTGCAGAGAGTAGGAGTGGCATCACCACTCTGGGTTATTACAGTAGTAGTAGTAGTAGTAGTAGTAGTAGTAGTAGTAGTGGTCATAGAATCGGAATTTTCCTTCCTAAAATGGCAGCTGCACGTGTTAGAAAGTGAAACTAAGTGTAGAGGAGACAAACGCAGGAATGTAAGATCACCCATCATGCCGTGCAGCCAGCCAATCCGCAGATAGCCATCCCCTGTGATGTCACAGCTGAGTATAGGGAGAGACTGACAAGACACCCATGCGCTAGGGATAGTGTTGCAGAGAGTGTAGGACAATATTGGAGAGGGAGAATGCAGGAGAGTGAACTACAGACTATCACACTGAGCCACCAGGGATATTTTATTGCGAATATTTAGAATATAGTGATATATATTCGTAATTTCGAATATTCATGTGTTTTTTTTAAATCCGTACACATGATCCCTCCCTGCTTCTAGCTTGTGGGCCAATGAGAAGGCTGCAATGTCTTTGACTTTAGGAGTAGTGTTGATTGCGAATTTTCGTAATGAGAATTTTTGTAATGAGAATCAAAGAGATCGTGAAAACTCAGATTTGATGGTATATTCTAACCCCTATGCGTTCCCATGGTGACAGGGAGGGGAGGAGTATGCCAAAGTGAAACAACTGTACAGATAAAAAAAAAAAAAGACAAATATTCTAAAAAATGAATATATTTGTTTTTTAGAATATTCATAATATTCTAAAACAAGAATATATAGCAATATAGCGAATATTCGAAAAAAAAACTAAACAAATGTAGAACAATTTAGCTAATATAGTGCTATAATCATTTTTTTTAATAGTTGTAATTTTTTTCCAATCTGAACTTAAGATGAGAAAAAAATTACAACTATTAGACAAAGAAGATTATAGCACTATATTAGCTAAATTGCTCTATATTCGTTTTTTTTCGAATATTTGCTATATTGCTATATATTCATTTTTTAGAATATTCGTAGTGACAGTGACCCAATCTGAGTATGTACCGTTAATAACCACCCTCTGTTTTCTATCACTCAGCCAGTTACTTACCCACATACAGACGTTTTCTCCCAGTCCGAGCATTCTCATTTTATATACTAAATCTGGTACAGTGTCAAATGCATTGGAGAAATCCAGATATACGACATCCATTGATTCAGATCCGTCCACAAGTCTAAGTGTAAGTCAAACGGATCCGTCCTGACTTTACATTGAAAGTCAATGGGGGACGGATCCATTTACAATTGCACCAATATTGTGTCAATGTAAACGGATCCGTCCCCATTGACTTACATTGTAAGTCAGGACGGATCCGGTTGGCTCCGTACCGCCAGGCGGACACCAAAACGCTGCAGGCAGCGTTTTGGTGTCCGCCTCCAGAGCGGAATGAAGGCGGAACGGAGCCAAAATGATGCATTCTGAACGGATCCGCATCCATTCAAAATGCATTGGGGCTAAACTGATCCGTTTGGGGCCGCTTGTGAGAGCCTTGAAACAGATCTCGGAGGCGGACCCTGAAACGGCAGTGTGAAAGTAGCCTAAATTAGTCTGACATGACCGATCCCTCATGAAGCCATGCTGATATGGCGTTATTTGTTTATTTCAGTTGAGGTACTCCAAGATAGCATCTCTTAAAAAACCTTCAAACAGTTTACCCACAACAGATGCTAAACTTACCGGCCTATAGTTTCCGGGCTCCATTTTTGGACCCTTTTTAAACATTGGCATCACATTTTCTATGCGCCAATCCTGTGGGACATTCCCTGTCAGTATAGAGTCCTTAAACATCAGAAATAAGTGTCTGGCTATGACATTACGAAATTCTCTTAGGATACGGGGGTGTATGCCATCTGGTCCTGGCAATTTGTCTATTTTAATCTTTTTAAGACGCCGCTGTACTTCTTCCTGGGTCAGACAGGACACTTTTAATGGGGAATTAACTTTTACATTCTGCATTTCATCTGACAGTTTATTTTCTTCAGTGAATACAGTGGAGAAAAAAATATTTAATATCTTTGCTTTCTCCTCATCGCTCTCTGCAACTTCCCCCTCATTACTCTGTAGAGGGCCGACACCTTCAGATTTATACTTTTTACCATTTATATAATTGTAGAACATTTTAGGGCTAGTTTTGCTCTCTTTGGCAATTAATCTCTCCGTCTCTAGTTTGGCTGCTTTTATTTGTTTTTTGCATATTCAATTTTTTTTCCTTATAGTTTTTCAGTGCTTCCGTGCTACTCTCCTGTTTTAGTGATTTAAATGCTTTCTTTTTGTCATTTATTGCTTTCTTTACAGTTCTATTTATCCACATTGTTTTTTTCTTGTTCCTTAACCTTTTATTCCCATAAGGTATGTACCTCTCACAATTAGATTTTAGGATGCTTTTAAAAATATCCCATTTTGTGGCTGTATTTTTATTTTTGATCACTTTGTCCCAGTAAGTTCAGCCTATGGCTTCTCTAAATTTAGCTTTTTTGAAGTTTGGTATTTTTGTTCCTCCCTGAAGAAACGCTCTTTTGAATGATAATTGGAAGGTTATTACTTTATGGTCACTATTTCCCAGGTGTCCCCCGACCTGCATGTCTGTTGTTCTGTCAGGTCTATTGGTTAATACTAAGTCCAGTATGGCCGTCCCTCTAGTCGGGTCCTGAACCAGTTGGGAAAGGTAATTGTCTTTGGTTATTTCCAAGAACCTGTCTCCTTTATGAGATGTATAGGTTTCAGTTTCCCAGTCTGTATCTGGGTAGTTAAAGTCCCCCATAATAACCACCTCATTATGATTTGCCGCCTCGTCTATCTCGTTTAGTAGCAGATTTCCTGTGGACTCTGGTATATTAGGTGGTTTATAGTAAACTACTACTACTAGTACAACTGCTATTACTACTACTACTACTACTACTATTACTACTACTACTACTACTACTACTACTACTACTACTACTACTACTACTATTACTACTACTACTACTACTGTCACTACTACTATTAGTAATGCTACTACTACTGCTACTACTACTAATGCTGCTGGTACTACTATTACTACTACTGCTACTACTAAAATTCTGCTGGTACTACTATTACTACTGCTACTAATAATAATACTACTTCTTCTACTACAACTACTTCTTCTATTGCTACTATTAATGCCACTATTACTACTACTGCTACTAATAATACTACTACTTCTTCAACTACTTCTTCTACTGCTACTACTAATGCCACTATTACTACTAATGATATCTCCCTGGTGATCTAGTACGACAGGAGTCAGCAACCTCCAGCACTCCAGCTGTTGTTAATCTCCCAGCATGCTCCATTCACTTCTGTCGAAGTTATGAGAATAGCCAATCAGGTGTGCATGCTGCGAATCATAGTTTCACCACCATAACTGGAGTGCTGGAGGTTGCTGATCCCTGTAGTAGGGTGATAACCATACTACTACTACTAATGATAATGATACCCCTGGTGGCCTAGTGTGATAATCACGATGCTACTATTAATGATAATGACACCTGTGGTAATCCAGGAGGATGATGATGATCATGATAATTAGAGATGAGCGAAGTTTTGAAAACTTTTATTCGGCAGCTTCTCCAAAGTTTGACAATAAATTTGATTAGTTACGATTTAATTTGCCATAAGCTATCAATCATGGGACCATTTTTAGCAGCCGCATAGACAGAAGTGCACCCGTCTAACAACCCCTCTAAAAACGGTAATACACTAGTGCAATAAAGCCTTTTGGGTTTAAAAAAAAAAAAATCCCTCCCATCATCCACTTGGTGTCACCGCCAGTTCCTTGAGAAGGTCTGACAGACGTCCTTCTCTACCTCTTGCATGATGTTCTTTGTTTTGGTTTCACTTTCTCATCTCATTTCCTTCTCCCAGGTGTCACCTATTTAGACTAATCGTCTCCCTTTATATTCCCTCCCATACTGCCTCACTTTGCGGTTTATACTACTTCCTGAATTGAAGTGTTCACTGCTGGAGGCTTCTGCTGCTGCTTGTTCAGATAAGTCCTTTCATGTATTGTGTTTCCTTACTGGCTTGATTCTAGGTGACCCTGACTCCCTCCGTATGAAGTGCAGGGAGCCGGTGGTCGTGTCCCCTCATTATTATAGGGTTTTTCAGGTTCACACAGTCTTAGGTATGTGGGCATACAATCGTCTACCATCGAGACCCTTGTATGTGCTTAGCAGTCAGGGTGAGCTCTTAGGGTTTTATAGGGGTCACCTATATGCTCCTTAGTTTGGGATCAAGCCAGTCGGACATTTATTCATAACTTCCAGCTATCTGCAACATCATCCATGACATTTGGTTGCTCAGAGGCAGTACACTTCTCTCTTGATTGAAAAAAAACCCTGCCGAGCGGACTACATCTGTGCGAGCAAGTGGATGAGGTGAGTGATTTTTTTTCTGTTCTTTGTAAGACAACTCCAGCCGCCATTTTAGGAAAAATGATTTATTACCAGGAAGCGTGAGGAGAATCAGCTTTGCTTTTCTAAAATTCAGACCGAATTCCACTTCGGATGCTTTGCTTCGCTCAACACTAATGATAATAATAAAAATATAATATTAATATTATCCCTGGTTGTCTAATGGAATAATAATAGCTCTGCCAGATAAATGCTAAGTACAATATCTACTGCCCGTCTTTTAAAGGGGTTGTCCAATTTTTTTTCTATTCATGACCTATCCTCAGGAGGTGTCGGACCCCCGCCGATCTGATATTGATGACCTATCCTGAGGATAGGTCATCAATATCAAAAGCCTGGAGATCCCCTTTAAGCAGCAGCTTCCTTTTTCTTAGTCTCTGATTGTTTGGTTTACTGTTCTTCACATTGTGGTCATCACCTCACAGCTGCGCCCGTAGTGCAGCACTATAGGGGGCAGGCCAGAGTTAATTCAGGTGGATCTGTGCTCACTGTGTTAGGTGGTGCAACAAGCAAAAGTCATGAGGAGCCCAAGGGATAGCGTATGTGCGGTGGCGGATGAGGGTTCCTGACTGTATATTATTCTTTGTGCAATGAATTACCATGCAATGCCTATATAGATGAAGACCTAATGTTGCAAAAGTGGGTATCATATACCTTCCAGCATGCCGTTCACCCGTATGTAACACAACACTACATGCTAATTACATGCTGAACCGTGCCAAGTCTCAGGTTGACCTGCCGGCTGTGTCACATTGATATGGAGCAGATCGCTACTGTAGGACCTTCTGGGACTGAAGGAATGCTGAGCTTAGCATCTAAGGTTACATCACAGAGTCATGTAAAGTTCCTTTTTCTACACAGATTCTTCACTGAGCTTTAATTCATTATGTAGTTTTCTTTCAAGGTTCCTTCAAAGATCAGCAGTTGCCAAGATCCATAGGTCACGATGCTAAGAGTGGGGCGAGCAGGTCAATGGCACAGAAATATGAGGAATTAACAGCTTTTGTTGCAGCTGAATTTCCCGGAGAAGGTTGTCAACTTCGTGAACTCCTCACATGGCTTCGAGGACGACCTTTCGTCTGGTGGTTGATATTATGTAGCATATTAACTTTTGCACTTGGGGTAAGGGTAACCCGCAAATGGGAAAATGGCTTGTTGTAGAGATCATTTACAATGTGCATTAACATTAGGATCAGAAAAGTCTGTTTCTTCTGATTAACATAACATATACCCTCTACATGACCGCAGTTATTTAAAGAGGCCAATGCGTCAAGAAGCTGGGTCTAATATGTTCTGTATATAGGTAGATTTCATTTAATACTGCATAGTATAAAATATCATACTTATAATCACCATTGTAATATGTACTATGAAAGTATTCTTGGCTTGAGCTTTGCATATGGCTACCAGACTTTTCAGTGCCGTGGCATGTCCTTAAAGGGGCTGTCCTCTTTAGTCATATTGTTCAAAATTTTCTTTGCGATAGTGCTAATCTGCTTATGGCACCAAAATACTTTTTTCACACTACTTCCCTGAAAATTTATTTAGACCCCAGACTAGTCTTCAAAATCATTTTAGACCCAGGCCAGACTCCTAATTGAATCCAGACCTCAGACCAGACCCCACAATTGGCACATGATGTGGGGGGCCTCTGGCTGCTGGCACATGATAGGGTGGGGTGGGGGGGATTTGGCTAATGGCACATGATGGGGGGGGGCTCTGGCTACTGGCACATGACTACCTCAAAGTCAAGGTCCTCGAGGTAGTCTCCAATTAGAGGAATCTAATTTATACAAACTCCAATATAGATCAAAAAATTAATTCAGACACCAGACTAGACCTCAAAATGAATTAAGTACCCAAGAACAGACTCCAAAAAGTTAATTCCATCCCCAGACTTGACCCTGATATCAATTTAAACCTAAGTCAAACCCCAAAGCTAATCCAGACCTCAGATCAGACCCAAAATGTATTCAAATCCCAGTCTAGATCCAAAGATTAATTCAGACATCCAAACTAGACCTCAAAATGAATTCAGACCCAAGACCAGACATCAAAATTAATTACAACTCCAGACTTGACCCCAAAATCAATTCAGACCCACTCCAGACCTCCTAAACTAATCCAGACCTCCGACCAGACCTAAAATTAATTCAAACCCCAGTCTAGATCCAAAAATTAAGTCAGACCCCAAACTAGACTCCAAAATGAATTCAGACCAAAGACCAGACCCATAATTGAAACCATACCCCAGACCAGACCCCAAGAAAATACAGACTGCAGACTAGACCTTAATATCAATTCAGACCTCTATATTTATCCAGACTGGAGACCAGACTCCAAAATTCATTGCACATTCCTGTCTAGACCCACAAATGAATTTAGTCCCAAGGCTACACCCCAAAATGAATTCAGACCCAAAACCAGACCTCTAACTTAATCTAGACCCCAAAATTAATCCTGACCCCCAGACTAAACCCCCAAATCAATTCAGACCGATAACAGACCCAACATTCATTCAAACCTCAGTCTAAACCCAAAAGTTTATTCAGACCCAAGACCAGAACTCTACATGAATCCCTACCTAATATTAATCCAGACTATGAGGTCAGGTCTGGGGTCTGAATTTTTAAGTTTGATCTGGGGTCTGAATTATTGGGCTTAGGGTCGATTTATGGGGTCTGGTGCAGAGTTTGTTTTACAGGTCTGATTTGGGGGTCTGAATTCTGTGGTCTGGTTACAGTTTTTCTTATGGATTATTGTTGGTTGTGGTCTGGATTAAAGAGGATTGAAATGAGGACTTAACCGACCCCCTACCTTCAAAGTGAATCCAATGAAGTAGCATGTGATGTGTTATACAGTACTATATTATGTTGTGCATAAGGATATCTCCATTTGTTTCAGTCACTGTACATTTTTGAGGGCATGACGTCAGTGGTCAAATGTCCTGCAGGGGTTGCTCCAATGTATATGATATTCTTCATTAAACCTTACATTATTTTACAGTATTGCAAGGGTCAACCCTTCAGGGGCAGCTGCTTCAAATGTGTAATCAGCTTCTGATTCAGCTATATCTGCTGTGCTGTTTGTCTCAATCCCTGCCTGAGCAGTAGGTTTACTCAGGGCCGGTGCTTCCATATAGGCAAGGGGGGCAATTGGCCCTGGGCCCCCAAGTCCTTAGGGGCCCCCGCCGGCCTGCAACTAACTATATTTTTGTTGTGGCAAGTGGGGGCAGCGGTGGCAGGACAGTCACACAGGGAGATGAGCGCTAACATTGTGGAAGCGCTCATCTCCATAGTCATCTGTATCGCCGCCCTCAGAACAGCGATGACGTAATCGCGGGACACAGGCCGGAAGAGGCCTGTATCGCATCACTGACATGGAGGTAAGTATAAGTGTTTTTTTTATTTTATATGTGTACAATACTGGTGGCTACTGGCACATGTTGGGGGGGGGGGGCTCTGGCTACTGGCACATGATATTAAGGGGGCTCTGGCTACTGGCACATGATGGGGGGCCTCTGGCTACTGGCACATGGGGCTCTGGCTACTGGCACACGGGCCTCTTGCTACTGGCACATGGGGCTCTGGCTACTGGCACATGGGGCTCTGGCTACTGGCACATGGGGCTCTGGCTACTGGCACATGATGGAGGGGTGGGGCTCTGGCTACTGGCACATGAAATGAGGGGGGTTCTGGCTACTGGCACATGATAGGGGGGGCTCTGGCTACTGGCACATGATAGGGGGGGCTCTGGCTACTGGCACATGATAGGGGGTGGCTCTGGCTACTGGCACATGATATGGGGGGGATCTTGTTACTGGCACATGATATGGGGGGCTCTTATTACTGGCACATGATTGGGGGGCATCTATGGGGGCACATTTTACTGGCACATTATTGGGGGACATCTATACGGGCACTTATTACTGGCACATTATTGGGGGCACTTTTTACTGGCACATTATTTGGTGGCACTATGGGGGCACTTCTTACTGGCACATTATTGGTGGGCACTATAGGGGCATCTACTGAGGCCACAAAGAACGGGTATTTTATATGGGGGCTCTGTATAGGGGCATTTTATACTGGGACATATTATGGTTGGTACTATTGGGAAGGGGGGAGAGAAGTACTATGGGGTCATCTACGGGGCACTAAGAAGGGGTATTTTATACTTACAAATTATGGGGGACACTGAGGGCATCTACTGGGGCACTATATATGGGGAATTTTATACTGGTACATTATGGGGGCACTAGAAGGGAGGGGGGAGAGGAGCACTATGGGGGAATTTACTGGGGGCACTATATAGGGGTATTTTATACTGGCACGTTATGGGGGCACTATTTGGAACATTAGCTCAACTGGGGGCATTACAAGGGGGTATTTTTTTCACATTAGAAGGAGAATTATTTCTACAGGGGGGGGGGCATTATGGTGGGCTTTATTACTCCCCCATGGTATGACCCCCTAATAGCAGCACCAGCCTCTCCCTGCTCTGCTATCCCTCTTCCCCTTCTCCAAATCCTTATTAGGAAATCTTTCTCATTAGGATAAAACATAACATCAGCTCCACCGTGTCACGGATGGTGTACAGGAAACAAGATAATACAATACAAACAATGACTCACTGGACCCACAACTAAGGAACAAAAGGGAGACCCCTGCAATCGACCTGCCGCTCTCCCTTATTGCTCAGCCTATGCGACCACCCCAAAGGTGGATGGGCGCATATCCACGTACCTCGGCTATCTTAGACCTGAAGGCCCTACAATAGTGAGGGGACACGACCACCGGCTCCCTACACAGACACGGAGGGAGTCAGGGTCACCTGGATCCAGAAAACAGAAAATCATAAATACATAAACAGAACTTATCTTGCAGACGACTGTGTACAGGGAACTGGGAACTGGGAGCTGGGAACTGGGAACTGGGACAGCATGCACACACACTCCAGGAAGTTGTATCAGCCGCACACTACTGCCTTATGGGTAGGAATTTAAAGGGAAGTAATCAGTCCGACTGCATGACAGCTGAGATAGACTAACGAGGTGAGGAACAGAAACCAAAACAAAGAAACTCAAGGAGGAGGATCTGGACGGCTCCTGTCAGAGCTTCTCAGCTGTCTGGTTGTGACAGTACCCCTCCCTCTAGGAGTGGACTCCGGACACTCAGGGCCCACCTTCTCAGGATGGGACCTATGGAAAGCCCTGATGAGACGAGAGGCCTTAATGTCCGTCACTGGGACCCACATCCTCTCCTCAGGACCATAACCCTCCCAATGAACGAGGTACTGAAGGGAACCGCGGACAAGACGAGAATCCACAATCCTAGAGACCTGAAATTCAAGATTTCCATCAACAATAATCGGAGGAGGAGGCAAAGGCGAGGGTACAATAGGTTGAACATAAGGTTTCAATAAGGACTTATGGAAAACATTATGGATCTTCCAAGTCTGAGGAAGATCAAGACGGTAGGCAACAGGATTGATGACAGACAGGATCTTGTAAGGCCCAATAAACCTAGGACCCAACTTCCAGGAGGGAACCTTCAATTTGATATTCTTGGTAGACAGCCACACCAAATCACCAACATTCAGGTCCGGACCAGGCACACGTCTCCTATCCGCCACACGCTTATATCTCTCACTCATGTTCTTTAGATTATCCTGAATCTTTTGCCAAATAGATGACAAAGACGAGCCCTCTCCAGAGAAAGTCCCAAACTGCGGATGAAACCCATATGCACCAAAAAATGGTGACTTATCAGAGGACTCCTGACGACGGTTATTTAAAGCAAACTCAGCAAGGGACAAAAAAGAACACCAATCCTCCTGATTCTCCGCCACAAAACAGCGCAGATATGTCTCCAGATTCTGATTGTCACGCTCTGTCTGGCCATTCGACTGCGGATGGAAAGCAGAAGAGAATGACAAGCGAACCCCCAAGCGAGAACAGAAGGCCTTCCAGAATCTGGAAACAAACTGCGTGCCCCTATCAGAGACTATGTCTGAAGGAATCCCATGCAATTTGACAATGTGGTCAACAAATGCCTGCGCCAGCGTCTTAGCATTGGGCAAACCAGGAAAAGGGATAAAATGCACCATTTTGCTAAAACGGTCCACCACCACCAGAATCACAGACTTCCCAGAGGAACGAGGCAAGTCCGTTATGAAGTCCATGGACAGATGTGTCCAAGGACGGGAAGGAATGGGCAAAGGAAGGAGAGGACCTGATGGCCGTGAATGAGGGACCTTGGCACGAGCGCAAGTCTCGCAAGCTGCCACAAAACCCTCAACCAACTTACGAAGTGCAGGCCACCAGAATCTCCGGGCAATGAGATCCAGTGTGGCTCTTGTCCCCGGGTGCCCAGCAAGGACCGTATCGTGGTGTTCTTTAAAAATCTTGTGTCTCAAAGCGAGAGGCACAAACAACCTCCCAGGAGGACAAAGATCAGGAGCTTCTGACTGAGCTGCCTGCACCTCTGCCTCCAATTCAGGAAAAAGAGCAGAGACCACCACACCTTCAGCCAAAATGGGACCCGGGTCTTCAAAATTCCCACCTCCCGGGAAACAACGTGATAGGGCATCTGCCTTCACATTCTTAACCCCAGGGCGGAACGTAACAACAAAATTAAACCTTGAAAAGAACAAAGACCATCTGGCCTGTCTCGGGTTCAGACGCTTGGCTGACTCCAAGTAGGCCAGATTTTTATGGTCAGTAAACACGGTAATAGGGTGTCTGGCTCCCTCTAGCCAATGGCGCCATTCCTCAAAAGCCAACTTGATGGCCAACAATTCCCTATCTCCCACATCATAATTTCTCTCTGCGGAGGAGAGCTTCTTTGAGAAAAAGGCACACGGTTGCCATTTGGCAGGAGAGGAACCCTGAGACAAGACCGCACCCACCCCTACCTCAGAAACATCAACCTCAACTATGAAGGGTAACGAAACATCAGGTTGTACTAGGATGGGGGCGGAAGCAAAACTCTCCTTGATATTAGAAAAGGCCTTACGCGCCTCTACCGACCAGGAAGAAAAATCTACCCCCTTTCTGGTCATATCAGTGAGTGGTTTAACAACAGAGGAATAATTCAAAATAAATTTCCTGTAATAATTAGCAAAGCCCAAAAAACGCATCAGCGCCTTCTGATTCTCAGGAAGCTCCCACTCAAGCACAGCGCGAACCTTCTCGGGGTCCATGCGAAAACCAGAAGCGGAGACAAGAAACCCCAGAAATTGGATCTCTGGAACCGCAAACACACATTTTTCCAGTTTCGCGTATAATTTATTCTCCCGCAGGATGAGTAAGACCTGACATAAGTGTTCCTTATGAGTCTTGAAATCAGGAGAAAAAATCAAAATGTCATCCAAATACACTAATACAAATTTTCCCATTAAATGATAAAAAATGCTGTTGACGAAATGCTGAAAAACGGCTGGGGCATTCATCAAACCAAAAGGCATAACTAAATTCTCAAAATGGCCCTCAGGGGTATTGAAAGCCGTCTTCCATTCGTCTCCTTCTCTGACCCTAACCAGGTTGTATGCCCCTCTTAGGTCTAATTTGGAAAAGACTTTCGCCCCAACAACCTGGTTAAACAAGTCCGGGATCAGAGGAAGCGGATAAGGATCACGAATAGTGATACTGTTCAGCTCCCTGAAATCCAGACAAGGTCTTAAAGAACCATCTTTTTTCTTAACAAAGAAAAAACCAGCGGCAACAGGTGACTTCGAGGGTCGTATGTGTCCTTTTCTCAGACTCTCAGAGATATAAGCACGCATAGCGACCCTCTCAGGTTGGGAAAGATTGTATAAACGAGATTTAGGCAGCTTGGCGCCTGGGATGAGATCAATAGGGCAATCATACTCCCTGTGCGGAGGTAAACCCTGAACTCCACTCTCAGAGAAGACATCCAAAAATTCAGAGAGGAAAGGTGGTACAGTCTTAGTAGAAACCTCAGAAATAGATGTTATGAGGCAATTCTCTCTGCAAAAGTTACTCCAACCATTTATTTGCCTCGCTTGCCAATCAATGGTGGGGTTATGTTTAGTGAGCCAGGGTAGCCCCAACACTAGAGGAGTAGGCCAACCGCTAAGGACGAAACATGACACATCCTCAACATGAGCATCATTCACAATTAAACGGATATTGTGAACTATGCCCTTTAATGATTTCTGAGAAAGTGGAGCTGAATCAATAGCAAAAACAGGAATATCTCTTCCCAAAGTGCATACCTGGAAACCATGAGTTATTGCAAATTGATTATCAATGAGGTTGACAGCTGCTCCACTATCCACAAAAATCTCACAAAAAATGCTCTTGCTCTCTAGCGCCACCCTAGCAGGCAGGACAAAACGGGAACTACAAGCAAAAGGAAAACCTTCAATTTCCGCCTCAACCCTGCCAATAGTAACAGACGGAACATTCTTAAAAGATTTCTTCCTTTTTGTCTCTTTATTACTCCTAGAAAACTGCCTGAATCTCCTAGAGGGACAAAAATTTGCCAGATGATTTATACCTCCACAACAAAAGCAAACCCTCCCCTGCGGGCTGAATCTTCTATTGTCAGAGGCAATCAACCCCAGCTGCATGGGCTCCTGCTCAGAAGGGGCTGACAGCGACTGAGACCCCTGTGCACAGAATGAGACCGCTGCACTGTCTCGGGACTGAGTATGACAGGGAGGAGAGATCTCTCCTCTCTCTCTAAGACGCCTGTCAATACGAACAGCCTGAGACATAGCAGAATCCAAGGAGGTAGGTCTTTCATGAAAGGCAAATGCATCTCTCAATCCCTCTGAAAGACCATAGCAAAATTGACTTCGGAGTGCAGCATCATTCCAACCCGTATCTGCTGCCCATCTCCGAAATTCTGAGCAGTAAATCTCTGCGGATTGTTTACCCTGGCATAACAGACGTAGTTTAGACTCAGCCAGAGCAATACGATCCAGATCATCATATATCTGACCCAGGGCTAAAAAGAATTCATCCACTAAACGGAGGGGCCGTGCCCCCTCCGGCAGCGAAAAGGCCCAGGACTGAGCGTTACCCCTGAGCAGCGATATAATGATACCCGCTCTTCGTTCTTCATCACCAGAAGAATGGGGAAGAAGGCGAAAATGGAGTTTGCAAGCCTCTCTAAAACGTACACAATTCTCACTACCCCCGGAAAACGTATCCGGGAGCGAAATCTTAGGCTCAGCACAAACTCCATGAACGCAAGCTGAACCGGTCACTTGAAACTGAGAAAAAGTCTTACGGAGATCAGCTACCTCCAAAGAAAGACCCTGAAAGCGTTCAGCCAAAAGTGTAACCGGATCCATGCTTGAGACGGTTTTGGGCGGCTGATAATGTCACGGATGGTGTACAGGAAACAAGATAATACAATACAAACAATGACTCACTGGACCCACAACTAAGGAACAAAAGGGAGACCCCTGCAATCGACCTGCCGCTCTCCCTTATTGCTCAGCCTATGCGACCACCCCAAAGGTGGATGGGCGCATATCCACGTACCTCGGCTATCTTAGACCTGAAGGCCCTACAATAGTGAGGGGACACGACCACCGGCTCCCTACACAGACACGGAGGGAGTCAGGGTCACCTGGATCCAGAAAACAGAAAATCATAAATACATAAACAGAACTTATCTTGCAGACGACTGTGGACAGGGAACTGGGAACTGGGAGCTGGGAGCTGGGAACTGGGACAGCATGCACACACACTCCAGGAAGTTGTATCAGCCGCACACTACTGCCTTATGGGTAGGAATTTAAAGGGAAGTAATCAGTCCGACTGCATGACAGCTGAGATAGACTAACGAGGTGAGGAACAGAAACCAAAACAAAGAAACTCAAGGAGGAGGATCTGGACGGCTCCTGTCAGAGCTTCTCAGCTGTCTGGTTGTGACACACCGAGCCCCCGGCCAAGTGTTGAAGTGGCGTCCGAGATCCCCAAGGACCAAGCCAAGTAATTGTAAGTTTTCATGTGAAATATGTTTGTTATACACATGTAGCATACACTGTGCCACACAATATACAGTTTCTTCTGTATGAACGTCCACAAATTTATTCTCCAGAGTCAATACAGGATGTTAAAGTCAGCAAGTGTCATGGGGGGGGGGGGCCTTATTGTTTTTCGCTCCAGGGCTCTATTTCACCTAGAACCGACCCTGGGTTTACTAGCTTGCTAGGTCCCACGAAGGTGCAAAGTCCATATCCCAATATAGGGGTTAAAGAGTAAATCCTGGGGGAAAGTCAGGCTAAGGCCCTTAGGTTTAACCCAAAGTCAGGCCGGTTGGTTGACACAGTGGTTCCACACACTCTGCCTATTACACTCAAGACCTGTTAAAACTAGTGCCCTCTCTGGTCATAGAACTAGCTTGGACATTGCAAGTGGTTTTGGACCACTTCTGGCTTAGGTACTTTCAGTGACATAAGTAGGTCCAAGCCAGATACCCTGGATTTAGGTGGTGAACATAGTCTGTGCCCAGCCAAAGTGCTAGGCTGTGCAACTGTCCTCTGTACATGTACTGAGGACTGTGTATGGTGGTCCTGCTAATGTGTACCATGAGCTGCACTGTGGCCTATATCAACAGGACCTACCTATTCAGGAATGATGGCTCTCTTTTTGACTACCTCAAAGTCAAGGTCCTCGAGGTAGTCTCCAATTAGAGGCATTTGCCTAGGCAGACATGGATTGTAAGCTAGGATCAGCACGAGGAATGTCCTTCAATTAGGCACCTTTTAAACCTTTTTTAATGGATTCAACATCACAGCTACCTCTGGTACAGGACTCCATCATCTCACTGCCCTTTACTTTTTTTCCACATTGGCTTTTTTCCTGTTCCTATCCCATAAAGCACATACCTCTCACAATGAAATTTGAGCTGTTTATAAAATATTCCATTTGCTATCTTTTATCTATGAGGACATTACCCAAGTCAATGAGGTTAAGAGCCTCTCGAAGCAGATTGGAATTGATGATCCTGAAGTTCTGTGTTTTTGTGTCTCCTGGGCAATTCGCCCTATTGAAAGGCAAGTGGAAATTTTTAATATTATGGTCACTATTTTCCAGATGTCCCTCACCTGTCCTTTTGTTATTCTGTCAGGTCGATTGGATAATTTTAAATCAAAAAAGGTGTGTCTCCCTAGTTTGGTCCTGTACTAGTTGGGAAAATAATTATCCTTAGGGATTAACAGGGGTGCAGAGGTAGAAAATGCAAAAAATACCATGTTACCCGAGGGGACCCCTAGACAAAGACTGTTTTATCTACAGTATTAGATCATTGGTTTCATGATTCAATTTTGATCGGTAGTTGACCAGGTGCTGATAACCCTACTGACCACTATAATGGTGGGACAAAAGTGCTGAGCCACTTCTGATTGATTCTTCTTGAAGAGTGGATGAAGCAATGCATGGGCTCATAGAAAATCTAATCCATGCACCCTGCAATCAGCATTTTTTGAGGAGAGCCCCCCAGAAACCAATTACACTTGACCCAATTTAATTCCGGGCAGTTGAAGTTCTCCATCATAACAACATTAATATGATTTGATTCCTCATTTTAGGACAACGTGCTGTATTAGTCAACTTTCACTGGAATCACCTTTTTAGAGCCCTTTAAATTTTAGTCATTGACCCCTGAAACATAAAAGCGCAACATAAAATTATCCATCTGACGACTTACCTGAAGAAAACTTTCTCAAAGATTAAAAGTTGAAAAATGAGCAAAGGTCTCTCCATTCGAGAGAAACTTTCCTTGCTAGAAACAGCCAGGTCATAGCAATTTTCCAACCTGACATTAATTCTGTCTAAAATCCGCCCTTTTAAAATAACTGGAGGGAGAGCCTTGGCTGCTCGGATTTTATGTTCTGCCTTGTTTTTCCCTCTGTACTTCTTGTCTGGTCCATCAGATTGGTTTCCACTTACAATCCCATCCAAAGTCAAAGTTTATGTGGAAAACTGTCTGTGACGACACCATGGGTGTTTCAGCAGCGAGTAACCCAATTTTGGGCACTTTGTAAGGTATCCATAAAAGCTCACACTGCTTGGCACCGGTCCTTCTGGATTCTTTACCCTCTCACATCATTCTTCTTTAAAAATAGATTTTACAACCCCTGGCTGATGTATTGGTTCCTTGGGGCAAATCATTTTTTTTAACCCTTTCTTATAATTTTGGATACAATTTTTTTTTCCAGATAAAGCACAAAATTCCAGACGCTCAACAATACAGCACATGAAATAATTCTTTTCCGTCTCACAGCTGGGAGCTTTTTTTTTTTAGAAAATGAAATGAATGGGACAAACACTTGTAAAATATAATAATTTTTAAATAGACCTTGGGGCATCGTTGGTTTATTCTACGTGACTTGTTTTTGCTGTTTATGAAAAGTCTTGTTGATCCCATGCAAAGGGATTATACAGTCAAGAGATGCAAAGTGCGCCATAAAATTTAAGTAAATCCAGCCTCCTGTTTTATGTGCTGTTTTTATATAATTGGAATCCTGGGATCATACGGTGGTCCAGAATACAAATCTTATTTTTAGTATATGTTGTAATACATAAATAAGTCTAAGTAAAGTTTTACAATCTAGATAGAAAGGTAGATAGATATGAGATAGAGAGATAGATAAATAGATAGATAGATATGAGATAGAGAGATAAATAGATAAGGCTTCATTCACATCACCGTTCAGCCTTTCCATTAAAAACGGAAAGGACGGATTCGGCACATAACTGAGCTGAACGTAGTCCATGGGCCCCTAGACTATAATGTCCGTTAGGTTTCCGTTAGGTTTCCGCTCAGAAGAAGATTTTTGAAGCGGAGACAAAAGTCTTGCATGCACAACTTTTGTCTCCGCTCAAAAACCTTTTCTGAGTGGAAACCTAACAGACCCCATTATAGTCTAGGGGCCCATGGACTACGTTTGGCTCAGTTATGTGCCGAATCCGTCCTTTCCATTTTCCTGCCCCTAAATGGGGCAGGAGAAAGGAAAGGCTGGACGGTGATGTGAAGGAAGCCTTATACAGTAGATTGATATAGGATGGATAGATAAATTTAAATCAGCTTTATTGGCAGGACTAAATACATTTTGGCATTGCCAAAGCAAGTGGGAAATAAATGAGTAGGGATGTGGGATGGGGACAGGGACGCATCCAGGGTGGAGGTATAGGAGTCTATTTCATATCATGCTCCTCTCAGTCCATGGCAGCCAGTAATATTTTGTGCTGCTCTTCCCCCAGCAGTATGGAGAGTCTCCTCCTTCATGAAGGTGAAGTCTAGTCTAGTATTTGGGGCACCGCAGCAAGAAGTGGGACTCATCTACCACGGCCTCATGGTCGCCCTGATGGCACAGTCTGCTTTCCTTGGGCATGAACCGGTGACGCCTGGATTCAATGAGCAGGCTGTGGGCGCTCAGTCTGTAGCGGCTCAGGATCTGTCAGTTTCTGGGGTTGGGGAGTTTCTCCAGATATGGAGCCACTTTGTACTCCCTCCGTAGGCTCTGGTATATTGTCAGTTTTTGTGAAGTTCTTATGCCTTCTTCCAGATGCTGATATACTCCTCTCTGTCATTGTGTATCATCTTACGGATTTCACCTTTTGTCGGGTTGTACTGGTTGGTGGCTTGTTCAAGTTGGGTTTGGGTGGGATGTTTCATTTTCCTGTGACTTCTTGGTGTAGCAAGGATTTGTGATAGTAGAAGCTTGGACTTCTGCTATGTAGATGGGCCCTGAATCATAGCGTTCTCTTCTGGGCAGCAGGGGATAGTGGAAATCTGCCCATACTCTCCTCGGCAGATGTTGTTTGAAGTGCTCTGGTGGATTTGGAGTAGGTGCTTGCAGAATTCTGGGTCGAATATTTCTGTTGGCCCACTGACTAGTTTGGGTGTGTATCCAGACCCCCAGAATTTGCTGCCCTACAAGAGGATTGGGGTGATGATGCTGTCAAAGATTTTAAGCCAGACGGTCACTGGTGCTTTGAGATGATACAAATGCCTTCTGATGGCAAGGAAGGTTTTGCTCGCCTTGTCTTTCAGTATCTCTAGGCATGTTGAGTGCTCAGAAGGACTCCAGAGCAGCTGCCAGCTTATTGATGTAGATTTGGAAGAGTGTTGGACTGAGGTGACATTCACATTAAAAACGGACACACTGTTAGTTTTTTATGGCAACTTTTACATCATTTGTGCATCCATTTTCTGTCTGTCTGTCCATTTTAACAACCATTTTGCATCAATTTTTAGCGACTGTAAAAAATGGCCATTAAAACCTGATGATTTTGATTGAGTTTTCAAGTTAAGACCTTAACCCTTGCAGTGCCATCAGTATATATATACTCCAGTATAAATAATACACCTTTTTTGACCCCTGTAGTTATAATGGCCCCCACTAGACCCAGTTTAGATAATGGCCCCCCTAGTGCCTCCCAGTAGTTATAGCAGCCCCCAAATTGTGCCACAGTTTAGATATAGGCCCAGGTAGGTGTACCTGTTGGTTTATCTTCTCAAACCCTCACTATTCACTGCAGGTCCTACTGCATTCAGTGAATAGTGAGGGTTCGAGGAGAAAGCGTCGGGGGTGGATTGGCCATAGACCCTACAGAGAAATTTCCCAGTAGGCCGATGCCCAGGATGGCCACCCAAGCCCTTTTCACGGCCGCCAGCCAGCAGGTTCATAATGATCTGATTCTCTGTTTCACACCTGGCCAGCAGCCGCCATCCTGAATTCAACTATATCAACGTCCTCAGGACAGTGATACAGTTGAATACTGTGGTGCAGGTGGCAGTATTTTGTGCTGCACTGTGGTATTTGGTTCAGCTGGGGCGGTATATTGCTCTGCACTATAGTATAGTATTGCTGGCCCTGCTTACTTCTGTTGTCCCTGCCTAATTACGTTGACCTGCTTTCTGTACACACCTGCAACATGGGGCCACTTTTACTTTTATTTCTACGCCCACTTTTAGTTCCCAATCTGCCCCTGGCGAGTGTCCTCGTGCATTTAAGTGTACTGTATGAGGTGGAAGTATTGTTTTTTTTTTCATTTTAACTGTGTTTTTAATAGCTGTTAGACAGGTTCACTCCTGTCTATCCGAGCCCATTGATTTCAGTGGGTCCATCTGGCCGGGAAAACGGCCAAAAATAGGCCATGTCCTATTTTTTGATGGCCACTATTCACTGGCTGTTAAAAAAGGTCATTTGAAGAGCCCCATATGACTTTAATATGCCCAAGTTGGCAGTAGTTGACTGGGTCCTACCTGTACTAGGGTTATGGGGCTTTAGTTCCAAAGGGAAGTAGTCGATACTCAACACACAACACTCAACACAACACAATACCCGGCGATTGTATTTTATCATTTCTGGGAGGATTCCATCTGAGCCGCTTGCTTTTTATTCTTTATCAATGAGATCTTCTTTGTCAGCTCTTGCAATGTGATTGGTGCATCCAGGGGGTTTTGGAAATCTTTTTTTCCCTCCATATCTTTCAGTTTTTTGACAATCTCTTCTAGTTCTGGGCTTTGGTCTTCCTTTCGGATGTCTTTATACAGGTCCTTGAAGTACTAGAGCCAGATGTTGCTGTTTTGAATCTGGAGTGTCACAAACTCACCGGGCTCCAGTGGTGCAATCTCTGGCTTCGGTGCAGCCGTGTCAGGAGAGATGTGCTGCTAAGCCACGCCCCCTGGTGATGTGACAGCATCCTTAGCAACAGGATGCCATGCTCTGTTTCTCCCCACAGTGGGTGTGTGCTGGAGGAGACTAGCATTGGGCTGATTGCTCAGCTGCTCTATTCCTATGTGCTAGTGTTTCTGACTAATGGAGCGCTGAGTCATGGACCTATCAGGTTCTGATCCTGAAACTCAGTGCTCCATTGAAACCCCTTCCTAGCCATACACCAGGGCCAGTGTTAGTCTCTGACTCACTAGTTCCTCTGCTTATTGGATTACTCGTTCCGCTGACCCCAGCCTGTCTGCTGACTACTCTCTGTCTCTCATTTGGTACTGTGTTGTCTGTCTGGTTCTGATCTCGGCTTGTCTGCTGACTACTCCCTGTCTCTCGTTTGGTACTGTGTTGTCTGTCTGGTTCTGATCTCGGCTTGTCTGCTGACTACTCTCTGTCTCTCGTTTGGTACTGTGTTGTCTGTCTGGTTCTGATCTCGGCTTGTCTGCTGACTACTCCCTGCCTCTCGTTTGGTACTGTGTTGTCTGTCTGGTTCTGATCTCGACTTGTCTGCTGACTACTTTCTGTCTCTCGTTTGGTACTGTGTTGTCTGTCTGGTTCTGATCTCGGCTTGTCTTCTGACTACTCTCTGGCTCTCATTCATTACTGCATAGCCTGTCTAGTTCTGACCCATTTACGTACCAAATTTTTTAGTTAAATAATTGATTTTATTAAATAATTGATTTATCCCTTGACAAAGCTGACCGCGAAACGTGCATCGGGGAATGTTTGTGGTCTGAATCGGTATGATATTATTTAGTTTGCTGGTCATGATGATTATTACCTGTTTATTTTGTTAATGTACTACTGGCATTGCATGTAAATTGGGCCACATGGCCTTTATATAACTAGTTATCTTCACAGCCATACGTTACATTGCCACTATTGATTTATGCAATTGCACTTTATTACCTTTACCTTGTTGCCAGACCACCATAATGGATTTGTTTTTAATAATTTTATAAATCTAGTGCTTGCTAATCATGATGAGTAATATTTTGTTAATAAAATAAATTATTTAATAAAACTTTTTTTTTGTGTGATTATATATTTTTTATTATCTTACCTCATATATTTGTATTGGGGTTGCTGTTAATTATATATATGGGTTAATGTTACTATATTGGGAAAAGTAGTTTTGGTGTTTATATTCCATTTACGTACAACCCTGTCTTTGTGTTGTTTTGTTTCTCGGTGTTTGTCTGCATGTAAGTAGAGCAGGGACTGTCAACTAGTTGCGGTCTTGCTACCTAGGGCTTGTACTGCAAGTAGCTAGGGAAAACGGCCTGGGTTCTAGGTAAGGGCTCACTGTCCATGTCTGTCCCTACCTACAGGTGTTACATGGAGGTTGTGGTGTCATGAGAGGCAGCAGGAGCGCTTCTGTTCCTCTGCGCTGCCGGTGCTCTCCTATCTCATTGCAGCCCGGACGTTCGCGGCGTCCGACTGCGCTGCAGGGTTCCCGGCGTCTCCGTTGCCATGGTGACGGGGGACGCTGTACGTCTGACAGCACTCCTTCTGCTGGAGTGGTCGGCGTTCCCTGTCGCCATGGGAACCAGGAGGGGCTGAGCACCGAGCTGGGCACTCGACGCTCGGCTAGAGTCAGGGAGGATGGGTCATGTGACGCTGGCCACGTCACATGATCCGTCTCCTCCATTATTTAAACAGGCAACCTGCTGGCCACATGTTGTCTGTGATTTTTGTCTCTTAAGCTGTGTGTATTGTAAACTACTCTATTGATTGACCTCTGGAATTTGACCTTGAACGTTTCCTGACCTCCCTTTGCCTGCTCCCTTGGTTCTGACACTGCATCTCGGATTCTGACCTCGGCTCGTTCTCGGATTTGCCACCTGCCTTTTCCCTTTGTATTGACATGACCTCCCGGACTGACCTCGGCTAGCTGACCCGCCTTTGCCTTCTCCTTCACAGGGTACCTCTCTCTTGCCCACTTCCTTGTCCAATTGTCTGCCTGCATCTCGCGTACCGTTCTCTGCCTTGCTGTCCGGTACCCTCTATGTTCCTTCCTCCCCTACCCTGCACTTACGGAGGTTAGGGACCGTCGCCCAGTTGCGCCCCGTCACCTAGGGCGGGTGGTGCAAGTAGGCAGGGACAGGGTTGAGGGTGGCAGTCTAGGGGGTGCACTTCCTTCTACCTTCCCTTCCCGTGACATGTGGTTCTTGTAGTTTGTGCCCATGTACTTCCATAGTTCCCAGAAGGAGTCTTGGAGGGCGTCATGGAGTTGTAGGTGTTTGGTGGACATTAGTGTTGGGCGCCAATATTCAAATAGCGAATATTAATTGCGAATATTGGCACTTCGAGAATTTGCGACTATTTAGAATATAGTGATATATATTCGTATTTTCGATTATTCTAGATTTTTTTTCATCAGGAAGGTGCTCTGGTCTGATAAGACTAAAATTGAACTTTTCGGCCACCAAAGAAAACACTATGTCGGGCGCAAACCCAACACATCACATCACCCAAAGAACACCATCCCACAGTGAAACATGGTGGTGGCAGCCTCATGCTGTGGGGATGTTTTTCAGCAGCCGGGACTGGGAAACTGGTCAGAGTTGAGGGAAAGATGGATGGTGCTAAATACAGGGATATTCTTGAGCAAAACCTGCACCACTCTGTGCGTGATCAGAGGCTAGGACGGAGGTTCACCTTCCAGCAGGACAATGCCCCCAAACACACTGCTAAAGCAGCACTTTACTGGTTTAAGGGGAAACATGTAAATGTGTTGGAATGGCCGAGTCACAGCCCAGATCTCAATCCAATAGAAAATCTGTGGTCAGACCTAAAGATTGCTGTTCACAAGCGCAAACCATCCAACCTGAAGGAGCTGGAGCAGTTTTGCAAGTAGGAATGGGCAAAAATCCCAGTGGTAAGATGTGGCAACTGCTCATAGAGACCTATCCAAAGCGACTTGGAGCTGTGATTGCCGCAAAAGGCGGCTCCACAAAGTATTGACTTTATGGGGGTGAATAGTTATGCACATTGGCTTTTTCAGTTATTTTGTCCTATTTGTTGTTTGCTTAACAATAAACAAAAAAAAAAACATCTTCAAAGTTGTGGGCATGTTCTGTAAATTACATGATGCAAATCCTCAAACAATCCATGTTAATTCTAGGTTGTAAGGTACCAAAATACGAAAAAAGTCAAGGGGGGTGAATACTTTTGCAAGGCACTGTACATGCTACAGACATAGTGCTGTGATGTCACCAATCAGTAATATGTAGTCAGACCTGCTAAAATGTGAAGTTTCACGTATTGCGCCAAAATATGCCCATCATTTATTGCCGATTAGCGCAATTGCGAATATATTGGAGCACTCTCTCTGCATATAAAGCTGTTGTAATGTTCTGCCGTGCCAACCGTTTTCTCTAGTCTCAGGAAACTTCTAGCAGCTTGGAAAACATAGTAAAAGTGACCCACGCTTCACGATTTTCGCAATCAAGAAAATAATAGCAAATTCTCGAATATATGACGATTATTCTACAAAATATTCATGAAATATCGTGAATTTGAATATTGCCCTTGTCGCTCATCACTAGTGGAGATGTGGCCTTGTTTTTTCATTCTGAGGTTGGCTTTGTATTGCTGTTGTATGGCGTAGTATAGTAGGCTTCCTTCAGTTCGGGATTGTATGAGTCTCTGAGTTTTTTGTATGCGCCTGTTCTTAACGCCTTCCTTAATGTTTTCCATTCCAGGTCAAACCAACTGTTGGGGAATTGTATTCTTTATTATTAAAAAAGAAATAACTAATAATAGGCGGCTCGCCCCCTGTATTCCTGGATAGGGTGCTTGTGTCTATCTATAGATTCACCCAATCTAGAGAATTCTATAGATTAATATGATGCAGGTATGATGTAGCGGCTTCACTCTCTCCAAACCCGGCGCCCACGTGATCGGGTTCTTTCATGCAGCGGGCGGTTCGTCCCACTCACCCTATCTTGCCGCTTCTTTCTCATATATGGAGATCGTGACTTGCCGATATGTTTTAGTAGCCTCGCTATCTCCAAACCCGGCGTCCCACGTGGTCAGGTTCTTTGCTGTAGCTGGGCAATTCACTCGGAAACGAGAGTGCTATATCTCACAATAACTCCGGTACTCCAGCGCCTCTTTCAGTTACCAGATATTGGTAGATGAATTATCATTTGTAGACAGGTTCTGAAACACCAAATGTACACTCACTCCTTCATCGGTGGTAGAACCTGCTATAGTGCTCCTCCCTTTATATATCCATCCTATTAAACGTCCAAAACGGGTCCCAAAATGATTGGAATCGCTCCATGCGGTTATGATGCGTTTTTTCTTATACTTGTGTGTTTTTTTCTCCATTGTTGCCATTTAATGCAAAAAGTAATAATTATAGATTATTTCTATCATTCGACCTCTTGTTAAAAATAGATTAAACTAAAAATTATAAAATACCAATCTTATCCTCTTTTAAATACATATACTTTTGCGAAAATCTGAATAAATAAATTATACATAGAAAATCTAAACTAATAATGGTACCAAAAAAAATATACATAAAAAATATTATACATACACCCTCTGGGTATATTTTCTATGTATAATATTTTTTATGTATAATTTTTTAGGTACCATTATTAATTTAGATTTTCTATGTAAAATTTATTAATTCAGATTGTCGCAAAAGTATATGTATTTGAAAGAGGATAAGATTGGTATTTTATAATTTTTAGTTTAATATATTTTTAACAAGAGGTTGAATGATAGAAATAATCTATAATTATTACTTTTTGCATCTTTGACATCCACAGATCCCCCATAACAGTCATCCACAGATCCCCCATAACAGTGTGTCATCCACAGATTCCCTCCATAACAGTCAACCACAGATCCCCCATAGCAGTGCCATCCAGAGATCCCCATAACAGTGTGTCATCCACAGATCCCCCCATAGCAGTGTCACCCACAGATCCCCTATAACAGTGTCATCCACAGATCCCCCATAACAGTGTGTCATCCACAGATCCCCCCATAACAGTGTGTCATCCACAGATCCCCCCATAACAGTGTGTCATCCACAGATCCCCTATAACAGTGTCATCCACAGATCCCCTATAACAGTGTGTCATCCACAGATCGCCCATACCAGTGTGTCATCCACAGATCCCCTATAAAAGTGTGTCATCCACAGATCGCCCATACCAGTGTGTCATCCACAGATCCCCCATAACAGTGTGTCATCCACAGATCCCCCATAACAGTTTCATCCACAGATCCCCATAACAGTGTGTCATCCACAGATCCCCCATAACAGTGTGTCATCCACAGATCCCACATAACAGTGTGTCATCCACAGATCCCCCATAACAGTATGTCATCCACAGATCCCCCATAACAGTTTCATCCACAGATCCCCCATAACAGTGTGTCTTCCACAGATCCCCCATAACAGTGTGTCATCCACAGACCCCCATAACAGTGTGTCATCCACAGATCCCCCAAAACTGTGTCATCCACAGATCCCCTCCATAACAGTTTCATCCACAGATCCCCCATAACAGTGTGTCATCCACTTATCACCCATAACAGTGTCATCCACAGATCCTCCATAACAGTGTCATCCACAGATCCTCCATAACAGTGTCATCCACAGATCCCTCATAACAGTGACATTCACAGATCCCTCATAACAGTGACATTCACAGATCCCTCATAACAGTTCCATCCACAGTTTCCCCATAACAGTGTCATCCACAGTTCCCCCATAACAGTGTCATCCACAGTTCCCCCATAACAGTTTCATCCACAGATCCCCATAACAGTGTGTCATCCACAGATCCCCCATAACAGTGTGTCATCCACAGATCCCCCATACCAGTGTGTCATCCACAGATCCCCCATAACAGTTTCATCCACAGATCCCCATAACAGTGTGTCATCCACAGATCCCCCATAACAGTGTGTCATCCACAGATCCCACATAACAGTGTGTCATCCACAGATCCCCTATAACAGTGTGTCATCCACAGATCCCCCATACCAGTGTGTCATCCACAGATCCCCCATAACAGTGTGTCATCCACAGATCCCCCATAACAGTTTCATCCACAGATCCCCATAACAGTGTGTCATCCACAGATCCCCCATAACAGTGTGTCATCCACAGATCCCACATAACAGTGTGTCATCCACAGATCCCCATAACAGTATGTCATCCACAGATCCCCCATAACAGTGTGTCTTCCACAGATCCCCCATAACAGTGTGTCTTCCACAGATCCCCCATAACAGTGTCATCCACAGACCCCCATAACAGTGTGTCATCCACAGATCCCCCAAAACTGTGTCATCCACAGATCCCCCATAACAGTGTGTCATCCACTTATCACCCATAACAGTGTCATCCACAGATCCTCCATAACAGTGTCATCCACAGATCCTCCATAACAGTGTCATCCACAGATCCCTCATAACAGTGACATTCACAGATCCCTCATAACAGTTCCATCCACAGTTTCCCCATAACAGTGTCATCCACAGTTCCCCCATAACAGTGTCATCCACAGTTCCCCCATAACAGTTTCATCCACAGATCCCCATAACAGTGTGTCATCCACAGATCCCCCATAACAGTGTGTCATCCACAGATCCCCCATACCAGTATGTCATCCACAGATCCCCCATAACAGTGTGTCATCCACAGATCCCCCATAACAGTTTCATCCACAGATCCCCATAACAGTGTGTCATCCACAGATCCCCCATAACAGTGTGTCATCCACAGATCCCACATAACAGTGGGTCATCCACAGATCCCCCATAACAGTATGTCATCCACAGATCCCCCATAACAGTTTCATCCACAGATCCCCCATAACAGTGTGTCTTCCACAGATCCCCCATAACAGTGTGTCATCCACAGACCCCCATAACAGTGTGTCATCCACAGATCCCCCAAAACTGTGTCATCCACAGATCCCCCCATAACAGTGTCATCCACAGATCCCCCATAACAGTGTGTCATCCACTTATCACCCATAACAGTGTCATCCACAGATCCTCCATAACAGTGTCATCCACAGATCCTCCATAACAGTGTCATCCACAGATCCCTCATAACAGTGACATTCACAGATCCCTCATAACAGTTCCATCCACAGTTTCCCCATAACAGTTCCATCCACAGTTCCCCCATAACAGTGTCATCCACAGTTCCCCCATAACAGTGTCATCCACAGTTCCCCCATAACAGTTTCATCCACAGATCCCCATAACAGTGTGTCATCCACAGATCCCCCATAACAGTGTGTCATCCACAGATCCCCCATAACAGTGTGTCATCCACAGATCCCCCATAACAGTATGCCATCCACAGATCCCCCATAACAGTTTCATCCACAGATCCCCCATAACAGTGTGTCTTCCACAGATCCCCCATAACAGTGTGTCATCCACAGACCCCCCATAACAGTGTGTCTTCCACAGATCCCTCAAAACTGTGTCATCCACAGATCCCCTCCATAACAGTTTCATCCACAGATCCCCCATAACAGTGTGTCATCCACTTATCACCCATAACAGTGTCATCCACAGATCCTCCATAACAGTGTCATCCACAGATCCCTCATAACAGTGACATTCACAGATCCCTCATAACAGTTCCATCCACAGTTCCCCCATAACAGTGTCATCCACAGTTCCCCCATAACAGTGTCATCCACAGTTCCCCCATAACAGTGTCATCCACAGATCCCCCATAACAGTGTCATCCACAGATCCCCCATAACAGTCATCCACAGATCATCCATAACAGTGTGTCATCCACAGATTCCCTCCATAACAGTCATCCACAGATCCCCCATAGCAGTGCCATCCACAGGTCCCCATAATAGTGTGTCATCCACAGATCCCCCCATAGCAGTGTCATCCACAGATCCCCTATAACAGTGTCATCCACAGATCCCCCATAACAGTGTGTCATCCACAGATCCCCCATAACAGTGTCATCCACAGATCCCCCATAACAGTGTGTCATCCACAGATCCCCTATAACAGTGTGTCATCCACAGATCCACCATAAAAGTGTCATCCACAGATCCCCTATAACAGTGTCATCCACAGATCCCTATAACAGTGTGTCATCCACAGATCCCCCATAACAGTGTGTCATCCACAGATCCCCTATAACAGTGTGTCATCCACAGATCCCTCATAACAGTGTGTCACCCACAGATCCCCCATAACAGTGTGTCATCCACAGATCCCCCATAACAGTTTCATTCACAGATCCCCATAACAGTGTGTCTTCCACAGATCCCCCATAACAGTGTGTCATCCACAGACCCCCATAACAGTGTGTCATCCACAGATCCCCCAAAACTGTGTCATTCACAGATCCCCTCCATAACAGTGTCATCCACAGATCCCCCATAACAGTGTGTCATCCACTTATCACCCATAACAGTGTCATCCACAGATCCTCCATAACAGTGTCATCCACAGATCCCTCATAACAGTGACATTCACAGATCCCTCATAACAGTTCCATCCACAGATCCCCCATAACAGTGTCATCCACAGTTCCCCCATAACAGTGTCATCCACAGTTCCCCCATAACAGTGTCATCCATAGATCCCCCATAACAGTGTCATCCACAGATCCTCCATAACAGTGTCATCCACAGATCCCTCATAACAGTGACATTCACAGATGCCTCATAACAGTTCCATCCACAGATCCCCCATAACAGTGTCATCCACAGTTCCCCCATAACAGTGTCATCCACAGTTCCCCATAACAGTGTCATCCACAGATCCCCCATAACAGTGTCATCCATAGATCCCCCATAACAGTGTCATCCACAGATCATCCATAACTTTGTGCATGTGCAACATTATCTCCATTCACTTCTATGGAATTGCCTGTGATTATCTATTTTCAGAACACTCACAGTATAATGGAGGATGACCGTGCATGCACACTGTGCTCTCCCTTCACTTCAGGGGCCCGGATGGGACAGACCCTTTTTTTTCTGCTTGTGGTTTTACAAACTGCACCAAGTGCCCTGGCCATTCTTCATATGGATTCCATGTCCAGAATTCCCTTTGAAAATAGGCATTAATGAAAATCCATGCCAAAACTGCATCAAAAAGTGTGTTATAAAATGTATCAGAAAAAATTAGTTGTTTTTAATCACAGAAAATACTCTGTGTGAACATACCCAAAGAGGCTGCAGGATCAGCAGCTTACAGTGGACAGGCTAAAGAGAGATAAGGTGGCGATCTGCAATCCGCTGCTGTGGTAGCAACCGCTGTCCGTGCCTACAAAGTCCTGTCAGACTCCTGTTCCAATATTTCATTTGGGGCCCCACTTTCATTTTTGGCCAGGGCCACACTTTGTCTAAAACCGGCCCTGTGCCTGGGATATGACTAATTGATTAAGAGGTGTATTTTACTTTAACACAGGGAGATCAAAACTGGTGTATGGGAAGGCCAACCTTGATAAATTCATGAATTAATGACGTCTTTATGAATTCTGTGGCACCTAATCCCTCGCCGCCTGTGCTATGTTTGAAATGAGGGCGTTAGGGTGACCACATCCCACGGAAGCGTTATTACAGATTAAGGATATCATTCTCCTACCAAAATATTATATTTTAACCACCTCAGCCCCCATGGCTTAAACACCCTGAAAAGACCAGGCCACTTTTTACACTTCTGACCTACACTACTTTTACCGTTTATTGCTCGGTCATGCAACTTACCACCCAAATGAATTTTACCTCCTTTTCTTCTCACTAATAGAGCTTTCATTTGGTGGTATTTCATTGCTGCTGACATTTTTACTTTTTTTGTTATTAATCGAAATTTAACGATTTTTTTGCAAAAAAATGACATTTTTCACTTTCAGTTGTAAAATTTTGCTCTAAATTTATTGTTCTACATGTCTTTGATAAAAAAAATGTTTGGGTAGAAAAAAAAATGGTTTGGGTAAAAGTTATAGCGTTTACAAACTATGGTACAAAAATGTGAATTTCCGCTTTTTGAATCAGCTCTGACTTTCTGAGCACCTGTCATGTTTCCTGAGGTTCTACAATGCCCAGACAGTACAAACACCCCACAAATGACCCCATTTCGGAAAGTAGACACCCTAAGGTATTCGCTGATGGGCATAGTGAGTTCATAAAACTTTTTATTTTTTGTCACAAGTTAGCGGAAAATGATGATTTTTTTTTTTCTTACAAAGTCTCATATTCCACTAACTTGTGACAAAAAATAAAAACTTCTATGAACTCACTATGCCCATCAGCGAATACCTTGGGGTCTCTTCTTTCCAAAATGGGGTCACTTGTGGGGTAGTTATACTGCCCTGGCATTCTAGGGGCCCTAATGTGTGGTAAGGAGTTTGAAATCAAATTCTGTAATAAATGGCCGGTGAAATCCGAAAGGTGCTCGTTGGAATATGGGCCCCTTTGCCCACCTAGGCTGCAAAAAAGTGTCACACATGTGGTATCTCCGTATTCAAGAGAAGTTGGGGAATGTGTTTTGGGGTGTCATTTTACATATACCCATGCTGGGTGAGATAAATATCTTGGTCAAATGCCAACTTTGTATAAAAAAATGGGAAAAGTTGTCTTTTGCCAAGATATTTCTCTCACCCAGCATGGGTATATGTAAAATGACACCCCAAAACACATTGCCCAACTTCTCCTGAATACGGAGATACCAGATGTGTGACACTTTTTTGCAGCCTAGGTGAGCAAAGGGGCCCATATTCCAAAGAGCACCTTTCGGATTTCACTGGTCATTTTTTACAGAATTTGATTTCAAACTCCTTACCACACATTTGGGCCCCTAGAATGCCACGGCAGTATAACTACCCCACAAGTGACCCCATTTTGGAAAGAAGACACCCCAAGGTATTCGCTGATGGGCATAGTGAGTTCATGGAAGTTTTTATTTTTTGTCACAAGTTAGGGGAATATGAGACTTTGTATAAAAAAAAAAAAAAAATCATCATTTTCCACTAACTTGTGTCAAAAAAAAAAAAATTCTAGGAACTTGCCATGCCCCTCACGGAATACCTTGGGGTGTCTTCTTTCCAAAATGGGGTCACTTGTGGGGTAGTTATACTGCCCTGGCATTCTAGGGGCCCAAATGTGTGGTAAGGAGTTTAAAATCAAATTCTGTAAAAAATGACCAGTGAAATCCGAAAGGTGCTCTTTGGAATGTGGGCCCCTTTGCCCACCTAGGCTGCAAAAAAGTGCCACACATGTGGTATCTCCGTATTTAGGAGAAGTTGGGGAATGTGTTTTGCGGTGTCTTTTTACATATACCCATGCTGGGTGAGAGAAATATCTTGGTCAAATGCCAACTTTGTATAAAAAAATGGGAAAAGTTGTCTTTTGCCAAGATATTTCTCTCACCCAGCATGGGTATATGTAAAATGACACCCCAAAACACATTCCCCAACTTCTCCTGAGTACGGCGATACCACATGTCTGACACTTTTTTGCAGCCTAGATGCGCAAAGGGGCCCACATTCCTTTTATGAGGGCATTTTTAGACATTTGGATCCCAGACTTCTTCTCACGCTTTAGGGCCCCTAGAATGCCAGGGCAGTATAAATACCCCACATGTGACCCCATTTTGGAAAGAAGACATCCCAAGGTATTCAATGAGGGGCATGGCGAGTTGATAGAAATTTTTTTTTTTGGCACAAGTTAGCGGAAATTGATTTTATAAATTTTTTTCTCACAAAGTCTCCCTTTCCGCTAACTTGGGACAAAAATTTCAATCTTTCATGGACTCAATATGCCCCTCGTGGAATACCTGGGGGTGTCTTCTTTCCGAAATGGGGTCACATGTGGGGTATTTATACTGCCCTGGCATTCTAGGGGCCCTAAAACGTGAGAAGAAGTCTGGAATATAAATGTCTAAAAATTTTTACGCATTTGGATTCCGTGAGGGGTATGGTGAGTTCATGTGAGATTTTATTTTTTGACACAAGTTAGTGGAATATGAGACTTTGTAAGAAAAAAAAAAAAATTCCGCTAACTTGGACCAAAAAAATGTCTGAATGGAGCCTTACAGAGGGGTGATCAATGACAGGGGGGTGATCAATGACAGGGGGGTGATCAATGACAGGGGGGGTGATCAATGACAGGGGGGTGATCAGGGAGTCTATATGGGGTGATCACCACAGTCATTGATCACGCCCCTGTAAGGCTCCATTCAGACGTCCGTATGCGTTTTGCGGATCCGATCCATCTATCAGTGGATCCGTAAAAATCATGCGGACATCTGAATGGAGCTTTACAGGGGTGTGATCAATGACAGGGGGGTAATCAATGACAGGGGGGTGATCAGGGAGTCTATATGGGGTGATCACCACAGTCATTGATCACGCCCCTGTAAGGCTCCATTCAGACGTCCGTATGCGTTTTGCGGATCCGATCCATCTATCAGTGGATCCGTAAAAATCATGCGGACATCTGAATGGAGCTTTACAGGGGTGTGATCAATGACAGGGGGGTAATCAATGACAGGGGGGTGATCAGGGAGTCTATATGGGGTGATCAGGGGTGATCAAGGGTGATCAAGGTTGAATAAGGGGTTAATAAGTGACAGGGGGGGGTGTAGTGTAGTGGTGCTTGGTGCAACATATTACTGAGCTGCCTGTGTCCTCTGGTGGTCGATCCAAACAAAGGGGACCACCAGAGGACCAGGTAGCAGGTATATTAGATGCTGTTATCAAAACAGCGTCTAATATACCTGTTAGGGGTTAAAAAAATCACATCTCCAGCCTGCCAGCGAACGATCGCCGCTGGCAGGCTGGAGATCCACTCGCTTACCTTCCGGTCCTGTGAACGCGCGCGCCTGTGTGCGCGCGTTCACAGGAAATCTCGCGTCTCGCGAGATGAAGCGTAGATGCGTGACTGTGCGCAGGGCTGCCACCTCCGGAACGCGAATCTGCGTTAGGCGGTCCGGAGGTGGTTAAAGCGCCAACATATTCTGCAGTGCTGTAAACCAAAGATGAAATAACTGCGGCACTCCAACGATTCAATATCTTCCGAAATTTATTGACACCGAATGCAGCAACGTTTCGACCACACTGGTCTTTATCAAGCTTGATAAGTGTGGTCGAAACGTTGCTGCATTCGGTGTCAATACATTTCGGAAGATAATAAATCGTTGGATTGCCGCAGTTATTTTATCTTTGGTGTTCACTTGAGGAGACCCAGAGGCCGGGACTCGACACTGCGGGCACCGCCACATATTGGGCTATCTGAGATTGCTCAGTGAGTAGTGCACCATTCAGGTCGGCTCCAGTGTACAATACCGCTCACCATCTATTTTTCCAATCTCAGGTATGCACATACTAGGACCAATTTCAAAGGAGACCAATTCAATTACCAGTATGTTTTTGGAGTGTGAAAGTAAACCAGAGGAGTATCCAGAGGAAATCCACACAAACAAGTGGAGAACATGCAAACTCCAAGCAGATGTTGCCCATTGTGGGTCTTGTACCCAGAACTCCAAAGCAACAGTGCTAACCACCGAGCCACCATGACATGCCAAACTTCCTAAAGAATATTCAAGTTTCACATTTCTGATTTTAATATTTTTTTAATTCATGCAAAAATGTCATCTTGACCATGCTTGGCATTTTTTCCTGGACATCCATTCTGCTGTAGATATTCCATGGAATGAGGTGAGTCGGCATTAAATATTCATAATAAAGAAGTCGCATTAAATGTGTTAATCCCTTCCCTTATGTTCACGTAGTTTACTACTCTGTGGTTCAGTAGTTTCATAATTTCCCTTGTTATGTATTGGGAAACGTATGCGCAGAGCTTGCGGTAGACTCGGGTGAGATCATTAAGAGTTGAGCTTATTACTTGCCGTTGTTATACCAGTCCCAACTGGTTCACAAATACGTGTCAGGAAATAAAACTAATGAGGACATTTGCTATAGATTAGACTTCCTTTCGTTTTACGGGTTTCCCAGGCGCTCTCCTGAACCTTAAACACATCATTATGAAGGAAGGGATGTGGACAAGGTAAAGGCTCTTAGGAACTAAGGAATCTCATGGTGGACCTCACATTTATTTTTATGTCTAAGCACTTGAATTCCTCCAGGGGTCCAGTAGCTAAGTGTACCAGGGCTGATGTATCAATGCATGGATATAATCTGTCATGGGGTTACCTATATTCAATAGACTAAACATTACATGCCAAGAATTTTACTGACCATTAACTGGTGTCATTACCCCAAGGACTTCTTGCCTGTAAGTCATCAAAAAGGGCATTGATTATAGGTTTGACTTAGTCTTGTCTCGATTGGAAAATCTTGAGAATTATAAAAAAAAAAAATCATTTATGGACATTTTTGGAATGACAGGCAAAGTATTGTCTCCTGGTATAGTCAAGGTAAAAGAAGTCCAGTTATTAAAGGGGTTATCAAGGAAAATATATTTATGACTTATCCTCGGGATAGGTCACCAGTATCAGATCTGCAGGGGTGTGACACCTTGGACCCCCGCCGATCGGCCGTTAGAAGAGTCCTTGAGCTCCGCAGCCTATTCCTAGGACAGTGACATCGGTACATCGGTAACATGACCTAATAAGGTTGGATAGTTCTCCAATTGGATTGCGTGGGTGTTGGTTCCCAAACCAGATACATGCAATTTAGAAAGACTCCTGTACTCTACTTGAGTTTCAGTATAAAGCTTTATTTTGTGCGGTTCCAGTCAAAGAACGTTTTCGGCTGAATAGCCTTCTTCAGTATAACTGGAAAGGCATATAAAGTATCACAATAAATGTACAATAATCGTTGGTATATAAGGTATCACAATACGTGTACAAAAAATGACGGTATATAAAGTGTCACAATAAGTATAGAATAGTCGTACAGTATATATAGTGTTGCAAATAAGTGCGCGATAGACATATAGCACATGAAATATCGATTGTATTATAGACAGAAGAAGAAGATGTGTCGATATGGCACATTAAGAGAGCGTCGTCCGTCATCTGGGGACCCTGTGGGATCATCTTCATCGGAGTTGTCTGCTGCAGGTAGGTGGCTTTAGGCAGTGGGTACATTCTGAATAGAATCACTATGGTGTTGCACCGGGGTTAGAGTGGTGCAAAGGAATCAGTTGGTAGAACTAAGGAATGAACAGAAGGGAATATGACATGGCGTATACTATCTAATCTCTATAACACACATGCTGTGGAGTCAAAACATGTTAGTTCATCAAACAAGTTAAGGATCTGGCAAAGTGCAGAGTCTGACATAGTGTGGGTTGCAGTAAAGATCTTACATTGTACAGGCAGAGAGGCATTGGTGATAGCGGCATGAGAAAAGAACTGGCTCATAGGAGTATAGGAGCACAACTGATTTGTTCTTACCCGGATTTTGGCCGCATATAGTGCAAAGCTAGGTAATTATGGCAGATATTGCAAATACATTTCCACCCTTAACTCTCCCCACTAGCTCCTAATCTCAGAGCTCCCCCTCCATCCCATTGCACAGCAACTGGCAGCAACAGCGAGCCCCGGCGCATGCGCAATCACACATACTGGTCAGAATTAACCGGCCGCTCCAACGCCCGCCCAGACGGGCACCATCTTGGTTCTCCCAGAAGAGCGTCAGCCAGTACCCGCCCCTCCAGCTACGCCGCCAAGCAGAGCCTCCTCATAAGGGGAACGGAGACACAACTATCACTATGGCAATCCGGCATACAGGCCTCAGCCTCCCGGACCGCATGCCAAACAGGGACATAGAGCCCACGTGAAAAGCAGCATCCTGCCACCCACTGAGGGAACCCCATCCTTTTTTCAGCTTTGCACTATATGCGGCCACAATCCGGGTAAGAACAAATCAGTTGTGCTCCTATACTCCTATGAGCCAGTTCTTTTCTCATGCCGCTATCACCAATGCCTCTCTGCCTGTACAATGTAAGATCTTTACTGCAACCCACACTATGTCAGACTCTGCACTTTGCCAGATCCTTAACTTGTTTGATGAACTAACATGTTTTGACTCCACAGCATGTGTGTTATAGAGATTAGATAGTATACGCCATGTCATATTCCCTTCTGTTCATTCCTTAGTTCTACCAACTGATTCCTTTGCACCACTCTAACCCCGGTGCAACACCATAGTGATTCTATTCAGAATGTACCCACTGCCTAAAGCCACCTACCTGCAGCAGACAACTCCGATGAAGATGATCCCACAGGGTCCCCAGATGACGGACGACGCTCTCTTAATGTGCCATATCGACACATCTTCTTCTTCTGTCTATAATACAATCGATATTTCATGTGCTATATGTCTATGGTAACATGGACTAGTTACAGCTCGGCCGTATTCAAGTCAATGGGGCTGAGCAGCAATACCAAGCACTGCCACTAAACGATGCATGGCGCTGTCCTTGGAAAGCTGCCGGGAACCTGCATTGTTCTCCAGAGCTTCAGTGAGCACAGCTAATCAGCGGGGATGCCAGGACTTGGACCCAACTGTTATACACTGTACTGTATAACACTCTCAATGGTAGAGTTCTAATTCATGCAGTACAACATATGATATGGTGGACCGCTAACCCTTTTATACAACACCATCAAAGGCAGATTTCTAACTCTCATTTAAAAGACAACCAATGGTGGGCTTCTAACTCTCATTGAAAAGAAGACTAGTGTTGATCGAGCACCAAAGTGCTTGGGTGCTCTGGTGCTCTGGCTGAACACCTCGGGATGCTCGGGTGCTCTACAGACCGAGCACCCGAGCACAATGGAATTCAATGGGAGAACCTGAGCATTAGACCAGGCCCCCCCTGCTCTGAAGAGGGGAGGGTGTCTGGTTCATAGGAAAATGTCAGAAATTGATGGAAACAACACTGAAATGGTTCGGGAACAGCATGGGGAGGATGTCTGGATGCATCTCGGACTCCCAGGTCGCTGCTGTGAACGATGTTGTTCGAGTAGTACGCCACTTTTATAGACTGACAATAATACGCACAAAACCGAAGATAAAATCGATTTTAGAGGAAAAATTGTGAGGAAACATTCTTTCCTGTATATTTACTTGTATATAAAGTGCAAGTGCTGCCAAAAATTACACGGAAGAGGCACTCCGATACAACCTGTATATCACATAAAGGAGGGCCTCATTCACATTGTGGTACAATTGTTCAGGTAGTGGGACTCCTACACTCATAAAGCCTATGCACTAAGTGAAAGGGCTGCCCAAAATGACAAGGAAAGGCGCTCCAATACACCCTTTGTTACACATAAAGGAGGGCATCATACACACCCTTGAAAAATTATGATTGATGGCCTGCTGGTGACCCTGAAAAACATTTAGAGCAAGGGCCTGCTGATCTGACCATCTAAAAAATTATGGGCGAGGGCCTGCTGCCGCTTTGGTGACTCTAGATAACCTGGGGCCGATCGCACGTCCCCATGACGGAGACGATCCATTCGAATGTCTGCCCTATCAACTTTCGATGTTATTGTCAGTGCAAACCATGGTGACCATGGGTAACGGGGGAATCATGGTTCGATTCCGGAGAGGGAGCCTGAGAAACAGCTACGGTTACCACATCCAAGCGAGGCACCATGCGCACAAATTACCTATTAGGTATAATTAGGTGAGGGCCTGCAGGTGAGCTGACCTTGTAAAACATTATATGCGAGGGCATTATATGTGATGAATAAGCAATGCATGTTCTGCGAATCGCGAACACGCAAAGTTTGCTGCGAAACAACCGCCGGCCGAGCCGCAAGGGCATCTCTACTCACCATCTGTGTTGTTTCTTCAAAGTTGCGTAAAACCTCACAGAGGTCAGACCATGCCCACTCGTCACTTGTGAAGAGCGGAAGCTGAGTGGAAAGGCGACGACCATGTTGCAGCTGGTATTCCACTACTGCCCTCTGCTGCTCACAAAGCCTGGCCAACATGTGGAATGTGAGCTGGGAATTTAAAGCGCTGCTGCCGCATTGACAGGCCGGCTGAAGATGTCGATGACTTGCGGAAATGGGCACACACGCGGCACACCTTCACCAGTAGCTCAGGCAAATGGGGGTAGGTTTTGAGAAACCGCTGAACCACTAAGTTTAAGACGTGGGGTAGACATGGGATGTGTGTCAGCTTGCCGAGCTCCAAAACTGCCACCAAGTTATGGCCAGTATGCCTGGTTGTAGGTTGAGTGGCGAGAGCTCAGCTCAGTTATCCTCTGCCACAGCTCTGCGGCGGTGTGCTGTTTATCCCCAAGCAGATCAGCTTCAGCACGGCCTGTTGACGCTTTCCCACTGCAGTGCTACACTGCTTCCAGCTACTGACTGATGACTGGTGCTGCATGCGGATAATTCGGAGGTGGAAGTGGAGGAGGAGGAGAAGTGGGGGTTGGAGCCACTAATGTAGGTGCTGGCGGAAAACCCTGATCGACGTAATCCTTGTCGTCGGTATCACCTGTGCCATCCCAGGGTACGACTCACTCCCGGCCTCCACAACGTTCACCCAGTGTGCCGTCAGGGAAATGTAGTATCCCTGGTCGAATGCACTTGTCCATGTGTCCGTGGTTAAGTGGACCTTCCCAGTAACTGCGTTGGTCAGGGCACGGGTGATGTTATGGGACACACGTTGAAAAATAGTGGCGGCTGGGCACTGCGTAATGCGGGACATCAGGCTACGGAAGGCCTCAGTGTCCACAAGCCTAAATGGCAACATTTCCAGGGCCAGTAATTTGGAAAGCTGCACATTTAGTGCTATTGCCTGTGGATGGATGGCAGGGTATTTTCGCTTGCGTTTAAAGGCCTGGGGTAAGGACGCAAGGTGCTTGCGAAGGTACAGGTTCAGGGCGGGAGGCAAGAGGAGGCAGTGGTGTGACCTACAGACACAGATTGTGGACTCAGGCGTTCGTCCCACTTATTAAGGTGCTTGGATGCCATGTGGCGGATCATGCTGGTGGTGGTGAGGTTGCTAGTATTCACACCCCCAGCTCATTTTCGTATGGCACAGGTTGCAAACTACTATTCTTTTGTCGTCCGCACTTTCCTCAAAAAGCGCCATACTGCGGAACATCTACCCCTTGGCAAGGGAGATTTCCGCAAGGGATGCTCCGTGGCCCGATTTCTCCCTTTTGACACCCCACTGCCTCTTCCAGCCTGTTGCGGTGCTGCAGATCCCTCCTCCTCTGTACTGCTGTCCTCGCTCGGCTTTCCACCTTCCCAGGTTGGGTCAGTGACCTCATTGTCCACCACTTCCTCACTCTGATCATCCTCTTGATTTGTTGACCTAACCACAACCTCAGTGATTTCCAACTGTGTCTCATCTCAATTGCCGTTCCCCACCATCATGTTCTTGTGACTGTGGATGCTCAAGAGTTTGGGAATCAGGGCACAAGATCTCATGTCCCTCTTCAAGCGTGCTTGGCGAGAGGGCCAAATCAAGTAATGGCGATGAAAAGAGCTCCTCGGAATATCCGCGTATGGGATCACTTGTTTGGCCAGACTGTACATGGATGGAAGGAGGATCAGGGTGAGGATTGTGTTGGCCAGACTTGGTGGAAGACAGGGTGGTGCTTAACCGAATGGAAGCATTATCTGCTGCAATCCAACCGACCACCTGGTTGTACTGGTCTGACTTTGCGAGCTAGGTATCGTGGATGATTGTTTTTCTTGTCCTCTGGCAGCAGGCACAGATTCTCCACGCGCAGGGTCACGACATCTGCGTGCACCATCAGCATCACACCCCGTCCCTTACTGCTCACCTTCTTCATTTTAAATGTGATATATGCTTGAAAGTATGTCACACGTACAGTAGCGTAGGATTTGGAAGTGTATGCGCAAAAAAATTTGCAAAGGTATTTTTGATGAGGAAACATTATACAAGACAGGTACCACAGGTAATGTCTACCGTCTACGGAAAAAGTACACTGGATGTCACTGATATTTTAGGGATGCGCACACTTTACACAGTAGATGTGGCGCGAATAATTTAACTATCCGCAGCGGCCTATTACATGGTATTTAGTGCAGGTTGTGCTACAAACATATACTGTATTGCTGCTGTCACACACAATAGTCCTTACAAGGACTTTTGGGTCTCTGAAACGTTTTTTGTACAAAAAAAATATTCTATTACACTCCCTACACTATCTGTCCCTTCCTATGCTCAGCTCTCCCTGACTACGAATGAGCCAAACATGCGTCATCGGGCGCTATATAGCACCAGATGACGCTTTCCGGCCAGCCAATCACTGTAATGCCAGTAACCAAAATGGCTACTGGCATTACAGTGAGGGCAGTACTTACCTGCCGTAGCAGCCAAGAAACATGCGGGGAGGAGACTCGAGCATCGGGCAACTGTCCGCAGGATGCAGATATACACTCATTGACAAAAAAATAATGCATCCAGATAGAAATGCCGGATTGCTGTAAAACTCAGCACGCAGATATGTAAATAATTGCAGATGTGGTCTGATTAGACACTGGGTCTTGCCACATGAGGACATAAAAGTGCTTACCGTGCGGTCCTATAAAAGGCGTGCGGTCCTATAAAAGGGCTGTCAGAGGCTACGTTTGGGTAGAGTACCTCTTGGTGAGAGATCGTTGACTGCTGAAAATGCCACTACTACATACTCAAAGACATTTTGCCCAGTTGACAGATTTTTTGAGTCGGCGCATCCTTGGACTGAGAGAAGCAGGATGGTCATTTCAATGATATTCCCACCATCTAGGCCGTTATGACCTAGCTATTAGGAGTTGTTAGGAGCAGTGGCTACATGAGGGCACGTACACACGATGAACAGACTCTGGATGACACCCCACCCATAAACAGGATGGTAATGCGTCAACAAGCATGAGCAGTTTCAATGTCCACCATCCAGACATAAGTGGCACCTTCATTACACATCACTGTCTCAGCCCAGACCACTTGCAGGAAATTTTGTGTAATGGCGTCCATTACATTTCCTACCATTGAGAGTCAGCCACCATCATCTTCATTTGCATTGATGTTGTGAATGGGAAAACTGGACTGCTATGGACTGGAGCTGTATTGTATTTAGTGATGCGTCCAAGTTCTGTTTAGGACCCAACAATGGTTGGCTTTCAGTATGGAGGCCTCATGGTGAGCTCTTCCAACCTGCCTTTGCTGTGGAGTGACACACTGACCCAACTCCTTGTGTGATAATCTAGGGAGCCCTTTTCAATTGTACATTTTTCCCAATAAACTTCTACTTTCTCTCTAATATTGTAATTACTTACCTACATCATGGTTACATTTGCAACAAGCCCATGGGGAAGCTGGAGCAGATGATGGGAGTGGTAGTGGCGCTGATGATGATGTGTCATAGTGTTCTGCCACAGGCCATCACTCTCTCCCTGGGGTTGGTGCAGTGCCTCCTATATTCCCTCAGGTACTCCATGTAGCTATGGCTCCTATCTGATGGCAGTTTGAGGGTGCCCTTAATGGTAAATGTCCATATTGGTGCAAGGCAGGGCTGGAAAATGATCCAATGGCCAGCGTCTGGTGTTAGGAGAGTCAGTAATCAGGCCAGACTGAACTTAACAAAAGTATCTCTTTACAGTTCACCAAATAGGAGTTGTAATATATCCAGCAACTATCTGTACAGAGTGCAAATTCTCCCCAGATGTCCAAGCATGAGCTGAGCAAGCTCTTCTCTGGTTAAAGTCTCTGCGTCTAGGATCTCTAGCAAGCAATTACAATCTGGCAACCATGACTGTAGTGTCCTCTATTCTGGGGTGCATAGGGTGTCTTAATATGTTTTCCCTTTGCAGCAGCAGAGACTCTGGAATGCATCAAGCTGGGTTACTTTGCTGACTCTCACGCTGTGGCCATGCAGAGCCTCCTTTAAAACTTCATCTCTTTCATATGCTGGAGCTCTTGGTAAACTACGGTAGAAAGCTCCAGGGTTCGAAGCTGGAATTTGGGGAACAGGAGCACATCATGTCTGCTCCCTACCTCTAGCCTTATCACATCTAACAGCTACTCTAACTGGAGTGTTCCGGAGGCAGAGGAATGGACGAGCCCTCTCCTAACTCTTCAGCTAATGGGGTTTTCTGAGATTTTGATACTGATAACCTATCCTCAGGATAGGTCATCAGCATCTGCTCGGTGGGAGTGTGACACCTGGGACCCCTCCCGATCAGCTGTTTGAGAAGGCACTGGCTCTCCTGTGAGCGATGCGGCTTTCTCGCAGCTTACTAAGCACAGCGCTGTACATTGTATAGTGGCCATGTTTGGTATCGCACTTAGCCCCATAGAAGCGAATGGGGCTGAGCGTGAAACCAAGCACAGCCGCTATACAATGTACGGTGCTGTGCTTGGTAAGAAGGGAGAAGGCCGCGGTGCTCACAGGGGCACTGTGCAAAATCCGCCTTGTGCGGCTGTAGCCTTAAAGAGTGAAATGCTCAGCAAGTGTGCGGCAAATCTTCACCCAAATACAATGTGGCACATGCATATTTTGCAAACGGTGGCCAAATCTGCAGCTAAAAATACAACACCTGTGAATCCGCACTAACTGGAATAATTGCAGTGGTGAGTTGATGGACATGGACCTTTCTACCCAGACAAAAGAAGATAGTGTCTCAGAATACCCGTTGTCCATAATTCATACAGATTTTGTAGGCGCTGCAGACCGGTGGTAGTCAACATGTATTGCGCTTCTTCTGTGCTACTTTTGCAGACAGCCGGCAGCTGTGCTCCAGCATTTACTGTGTTAATCCCACTGGGTCTGGGCAGACGGAGCTCCATGGTTTCCTTGTGATGTAGGATTTAATTGATACCTGCTCTGCTTTATATTGTGTGCAGGCCCCAGACTGACCCTCATTAGTTTGCACATAAAACCATTTTGTCTACACAGGTATGGCTGGCCTTTTCACCCCCGGTGCACCCCCAGCCCGCCTGCAACAATTTCTTCTTTAAGACCCTATTTGATTTCTAGTGACTAATTTGCAAAGCACATTAATTACTTCCATGTCTAGATTTTATTGCCAATAATGCCAAACAAACAACATTTTTTTGTTTAAGTGGCCGCAAACCCCCTGTTAGGCTGATATTCCCGGTGGCGACCCTCCCCAACATTTCTTCTCAAAGTCTGATGCCTTTTGGTCTTGCGGTGAGAACATTTCAAAGACTTCTCCTGTTCAAAAAATAGGAGCTCAATGTACATAAATGCCCACCACATACATCATTCACACAGCGTAAGGAACCGGAGGAAGGTATACGGAACATATCCAGTCAAAGTCATGGATATGTCTAATGGTTTAGATGCACCTTAATCCAAGGGTTACAGTAAGGTCATTAACCATGGCATGTTCTTCTGGTACTTCCACATGTTGATGAAGCCAGAATTCAGCTGGATCCTAGGTGCTGCAGGGTTGATTTCCGAGAGTGCTCAATTACAGGGTGGTCAGTACTGGATGTTACAAAAGGTACTGTAGTTCTATAGGAAGGTTTGACCCTACTTGGATGCAACTCGGGTCAAACTAAGGGCTACTTAACATGGGCCAATCATCGGGAACAAAAAAACACTAGTTCCCATTTAAACAAGCAGCTGATCACTCTGAAAATGAACAAATGTCAGGTGATCACATTGTTCATGTGGCACCAAATATCGTTATTTGTCAGAGGCACGGCACACAAACTGCATGAGGTATGAACAATCGTAGTTACTAGAGATGAGCACATTTTTCCAAAATTCCATACGGATGGTTTGCCGAATTTCCCAAAAAGATTCGATCCAAAATTATTTGTGACAAATTGCATTAAAAAACGTCTGCATAGAGCCTTTATAGGGGTGTAGAACACTGTGCCTTGCAGTAACACACATAGGGAGTCTGCTGTGGTAGTGAAACAATACTGTGAGTCAGTATGACATGCAAATGACAGGCGTCGCTCTTAGAATCACTGCACACTTCATGGGGCCAAAACTGACCAAATAACTCAAGTGTGAACTCAGCCTTACAGGTCGATGTTAGCGCCAGGTATATAGAACCGTGGAGAGGCCCAAGATCCAACTATAGCGTGAAAGAGCGCACTCTTTTTACACCGTCATCAGCTGATTCCACATAGATGCCTACAGAACCTGTTCTATTAAACACTTATACGAGTAGAGCCCCCCGACAGAGTGGAGAGGGTGGAAACAGCATGAGTTGTCAACAGTCCAGTCACAGAGTGAGCCACGCTGATGTCCTCCGGCAGCTTGATGAAAAATTCCCACACTGCCGAGTATGGCATTTTCCCCCCATCACTCCGTGCTGACTGCATGCTGCAGCTGCCTTTCCGGACACGTAGGCTCCTGCGTAGCAGGCGGTCTACCCCGGGAACATTTGGCTACAGATCTCACACTTTTGCCACCCTGCACATTAACACCCTGCTGGCTCGGCCGCTGCCTCATGCGCAAGCTGAGACCCTCTTCTTCTGATGATGATGAAGCCCCCTCTTCACCCAGCTCTCACATGCGATCGGCTTCATCATAATCGAGTAGTATCTGCACGTCACCGATGTCACCCTCACCAGTCTCAGGGCCCCGTGCCTGACCACTCGCAGCACCAGTTCCCGCATGACTCTCCTCTTTACTACTTGCCCGCCTACCGGCGGAAGTGGCGGATGTCTCCTCTAGATCTTGGCTGGGCAGTAGCTGCTCACTGTCCTCTAGTAGCTCATCCTCACTGAAAAGTAGAGCTGAGCCCACAGCATATAATACTTCACTGGCTGAGGGAACAGAAAATGACAGAGGCAGGTTGAGGACAGGTGAGGGCACAGGGCTTGGCCAAGCCAATTAAGCGTGGTGTCAGACGAAACCACGACTCCTGGATGGGAGTATCTGATGTCACTTGTGATGAAGTCAAAGACCGAGTCAACCATTCAAGCACCGCTGGGTTGCTGATCAAGACACGACCACTAGATGACACCAGGAGCTCAGGCCTCCCGCTGTGACTCTTGCTGCCATTCCCTTAACTTCTTCTGCTGCTACTTCTGCCAGCTCCAGAAACATTTTGGCCACTGCCCGTTCCCTTAGAAGGTCCTGTCACCTGTCTGTCTGACATACTGTACAGTAAAAGAAACTGCAAGGGAAAAAGAGCAATAGTATCAGACTGCAATTTCACCTCAGAAGCAAAGATGAAAGGAAGTACTTATATGTATATGAAATAAATACACCCCAAAACTGTTTGTATTATACCGAACTTTCACCGCAATAACAGATGCTAGGATTACTGCAATTACTGTTTAAAACCACCTAAAATCTGTAGTAATAGATTACTTTTATTAACCTCAACTAGTGCAGCAAGGTGTAATAGAATCGCTCCTATTACCCAGGCTGTACACTCCCCATTGGCCCCTGTTCTCTCCCTATAGTGTGGATAATGCCTCCCTTTACTATCCCTTTACTATCAATAATCTGTCCCCAAACGGCTTAATAGTTTCTTTTTTTGGAATAAAGTCTTTCCTAAACACTGTCCCTAGTGCCTGTTACGTCTCTCCCTGCACTAAGTTCACTGGAAAATGGTGGAGACCGGGCAGGAGGAGGCTTTTTATAGGGCTGTGACATCACATGGGCTGGCTATCTGCTGATTGGCTGTCTGCATGGCACTGTGGGTGATCCCTTGTTCCAGGGCTTCTTACTTTCACTTTGTAACATGTGCAGCAGCCATTTTAGAAAAAATGCTATTCATTACCACGAATTACGAGGACATTCAACTTCGGGCCGATTCGAATTTTTCCTGAAATTCGGATCGAATTTCATTTTGTCAACTTCGATTCGCTCGTCTCTAGTAGTAACGATCATTCATGGTCCATTCAGGTTCTATTGGGCCATCTGAAAATAATATTTACATGGTACTGTATTTTGGAGGGGGATGGAGAGATGGTGTAATGTTATTTACATGGGACTGTATGGTAGAGGGAGGAATATAACTGCAGGGGGCATTATAAATACTGGGGGGACTTCAGGTTGAGCATTATAACAGTAGGAGGCAGTATAAATACTGGGGGCACTGTAGGGGTATTATAAATACAGGGGACATTAGGTGTTCTTATTACTACTGGGGGCTCTATAGGAGGGACTTATACATCGGCCTTATTACTACTAAGAGCACTATGGGGGCCTTATTACTACTGAGGGGTCTGTAGAGACTCAATCACAGAAGGGGGTGAGCGGTCCGCAGCAGCCCAGAGTGTGCTTGTCTGGGACTCAAAGCTTCATCAGGTCCAGTGATTACTCTATACAGAGGTCTCTAGACGGCTCCAGTAGGTGCGAGAGATGATGGGACATAACGCAGGTGTCCCAAAGAGTTACTGCTCACCTGAGCAGTACGTGGCGGACAGAAAAGGAACATTATTTGTGAAAAGTCTGAGCAAGCTAGAGAAAAGATATGGTATATGTAAAGGTGGTACTTTGTGTTGTACAACATGGCAAACTTTGCTGACAGAAAGGAAAGGTCCTCCTGCAGAATGGGGCAATCAAAATCACTACCTCTCCCTGTAACTCGCCCCTTTACCCAGTCCAGAAGAAGAGGGAGAAGGGACAACTCCTATTTACCGCATGGTTCAGGATCTCCGAGCTGTCAACGAGGCCACTGTCCTCGAGACACCTATTGTCCCCAACCCGCACACCCGCCTCGCTGGCATCCCACCCACCGCCACTACTTTCACCGCCATTGATCTGGCCAATGCATTATTTTCTGTTCCCTTACATGAGGACTGTCAATTCCTTTTTGCTTTCACTCATACTGACAAACAGTACACCTGGACTGTTATGCCTCAAGGGGCCCAAAACAGCCCTTCCTGCTTCAGCAAGGCTATGTCCTCTGTTCTGCAACCCTGGCAGTTCGACCACCTGGAAGTGGAACTCCTGCAATATGTGGATGACCTACTCCTCTGTGCCGTTTCTCCGCAAGTCTGCCTATCCATGTCTGCTTCACTTATCTAGTTCCTGGCTTCTGCTGGCTGTTGAGTCTCACAAACCAAATTGCAGTAATGTCTCCCCAAAGTTGTCTTCCAAGGTCATTGTATCTCTCAAGGTAGCAATCACCTCACTGATGCCAGGAAAAAGGCCATCTCTGACATCCAACTCCCTGACACCCATCATCAGCTGCTCATATCCTACTGCAGACCCTGGATCCCTGATGCTTCAGTCTTAATGCAGCCCATATATGACTGTATACCCCGCAATGGTACTACTCCTTTCCAGATGACAATGGAGGCAGGAAAAGCCTTTCAGTCATTGAAGACCGCCATTGCATCTGCCCCTGCTCTTGGCATCCCCAACTACAACCTTCCTTTCGGACTGTATATCATGGAACGTCAGGGCCACGCGACTGGAGTCCTTACTCAAACTCATGGTGGCCACAATAGACCCCTGGGTTACTACTCTAAGCCCCTTGACCCCGTAGCCAGAGCCGCCCCTTCCTGTGTCAGAGCCGTCCATGCTGCCAGCTCTCTTCTGGACGTGACATCTGAAGCTGTGCTTGGTCACCTCCTCACTATTCTGGCTCCCTATGACATTTCTGCCATCCTTCAGCAGATTCAACCTAAACCCCTCACTGCACAGCGCCAGCTCCAGTGTAGTCTGCTCCTGCCAGATAATGTCACCATTCAGAGATGCCACATCTTCAACCCTGCTGCACTCCTTCCTCTTCCAAGGGGGGAGTATACTGGAGATTTTATTGATCTACATTCTGAAGAGGATCTTCAGGAAGATGAACTATGGGCCTTAACCAACTCTCTTTACAAGGAACAAGATCATGATTGCATCACAATCATGGAAGCTGAAGTAGGGACACCACCATCAATCCAAGACACTCCTCTGACAAACCCGCATTCGACTTATTTTGTGGATGGCTCAAGGTACGCCGATGACAAAGGGAAGTTCCATACAGGCATGGCAGTCACTAGTGAGCATGAGGTGATGTGCAAGACAATTGCGCCCAGACCAGTCGGCATAGGATAGAAGAAATACCAGCAGTCATGTCTTGATAGTATGTTTTTTTTTTATTGCATCAAATCAAATTTGTGCCCATTTGTGTAGTGAGCCTACCCAGAGCCCCCTATCCCATAATAGCCTCAGTTCCCCATGGGCCCACCCACCAATCCAAAACCATCATGAAAGAACTAATTGACAAAATATGGGTGGCCCCAGGAATTACCCCAGTCCTGGTAAAACATACCCAATCTTGCCTCATTTGTGCCAAGTGCAACCCAGGAAGGACTGAACCCACGCCCACTAAGTGCCAAGTGCCTTTCGAGAGCTCTGTACCCATTCCAAAGGATCCAAATTGACCACATCCAGATGCCAATGTGCCAAGGGTTTGAATATGTGCTAGTAGTGATAGACTTGTTCTCTGGGTGGCCAGAAGACTACCCCGTCCGAAACCAGACAGCAACCACCACTGCTAAGCAACTAATGCAGGAAACTGTTTGTAGGTTCAGGGTACCTGAGGTCATTGAGAGTGATCAGGTCCCAGAATTCACTGCTAGTCTAACCCAAGAGGTCTGGAAGATGGTAGGCACACACCAAGGCCCCCACACAAACTGACCCCATACGATATCCTATTTGGGACAGGGCCAAGAATGGGACAGTATTTTCCGCAGCAGCTGCAAATGCATTATGAATCTCTTCCAAAATATGTGATAGCATTGACAAAACAATTGTCTAACATACATGCACAAGTTCTCTCTTCCATTCCAAATCCAGACTCCCTAGAAGGAAGCCACACTTTGAAACATGGAGAGTGGGTGGTAGTCAAGAAACATGTCAGAAGCACCCTCGAACCACGATACGAGGGACCCTACCAAGTGCTGTTGACTACCCCAACTTCCGTGAAACTCGAAGGGAGATCCACCTGAATCCACGACTCACATTGTAAAAGAGTAAAGGCCGTCCTGACGACCCTGGAACAATAAGCCACGAGGAAGAACAAAAGGAAACGCCATTCAACACGGTTACCCCTCCCAGCTATGATGCCATGCAGAGAAAGGGTAAGATGAATCCCAGGGTACTACCATAAGCCCTGAAATCGGGAGCTTATCTATTAGAGATAAGTTGTCGCCACTGCAGGTGAAGAGGATACGAAGGGTAAGCCCAGTGGTTTCGCTAGGCTTTAGGGATAGCCAACAATCAAGTTTCCAAGGGGGGACTGTTATGGACTATTGAAACTGCAAAGAAAAAAAGGGGGTTAGTCAGCACATTACAATGCGCAAGTGCACGTTGCTATGGCTGAAAACACAACATAGAACAAAACATGCAATGCAACAGCAATCTGCAAACCAAATAAAGTACAAAAATGTATAATATTGCTAATGCTATGCTTATAAATTAGAGATGCTTGGCAAATCATTTTGTGCAAAATTATTTGAGCCCGCCTGCCACATGTCAAGGCGATCTCTGCAAGATGGGAACCTAACACTAAGTTCAACCTGTTAAGTGCCATGACAGCGACCATGAAGTTCAGGGGGTGTAGGTTCCACATGCATTCTGGGCCCCCTTTGGTTTTTATAATTTTCAGTGCCAAAATGGCCTCTATTGAATCCAGGGACTACAAGTACCAACATACATGCAGAGCAAACTAAGCTTTATACAGCATGCATGCGGAACCTACACCCCCTGAACTTCATGGTCGCTGTCATGGCACTTAACAGGTTGACCTTAGTGTTAGGTTCCCGTTTTACAGAGATCGCCTTGACGTGTGGCAGACGGGCTCAAATAATTTTGTACAAAATGATTTGCCAATCATCTCTAATTTATAAGTATAGCATTAGCAATATAATACATTTTTGTACTTTATTTGGTTTGCAGAGTGCTGTTGCATTGTATGTTTTGTTCTATAGACTATTGAAACAGTATGGATACGTGGTTGTTTTATACACTTGCGTCACACTGCTCAGACACCGCTTAGTAGAAAAATCCTGCTTCCTGGATGTACCACCTGTATCTTGAACATGGGAGGGGGGAAGGAGCGCATTCCAAGGCCCTAGGTACATGTCAATGAGGGGACTGAGAAGTGTACGATTAACCCATTAAAAGCTTGCTATTGCTTCCCAGTAACCAATAAAAATGCACCACATTTAGTCGCCTCCTACCCGTAGGGTATATTCTGTGTGAATACTTACAATTAAACTAGAGATTCACTTTGACTCCAATGGGTGTGTCAGAGTTTGATTTCTAACAAAAATGTTATGTTGATAAGTGCAAGATAATGAACCTGGGGCGTAAAAACCCAAGAGCAGAATATAAAACCAGTGATACAGTCCTAACCTCAGTATCTGAGGAAAGGGATTTAGGGGTCATTATTTCAGAAGACTTAAAGGTAGGCAGACAGTGTCATAGAGCAGCAGGAAATGCTAGCAGAATGCTTGGGTGTATAGGGAGAGGCATTACCAGTAGACAGAGGGAGGCGCTCATGCCGCTCTACAGAGCACTAGTGAGACCTCATTTGGAGTATTGTGCTCAGTACTGGAGACCATATCTCCAGAAGGATATTGATACTTTGGAGAGAGTTCAGAGAAGAGCTACTAAACTGGTACATGGATTGTAGGATAAAACTTACCAGGAAAGATTAAAGGACCTTAATATGTATAGCTTGGAAGAAAGACGAGACAGAGGAGATATGATAGAAACTTTTAAATACATAAAGGGAATCAACAAGGTAAAAGAGGAGAGAATATTTAAAAGAAGAAAAACTGCTACAAGAGGACATAGTTTTAAATTAGAGGGGCAAAGGTTTAAAAGTAATATCAGGAAGTATTACTTCACTGAGAGAGTAGTGGATGCATGGAATAGCCTTCCTGCAGAAGTGGTAGCTGCAAATACAGTGAAGGAGTTTAAGCATGCATGGGATAGGCATAAGGCTATCCTTCATATAAGATAGGGCCGGGGCCTATCCATAGTACTCAGTATATTGGGCAGACTAGATGGGCCAAATGGTTCTTATCTGCCGACACATTCTATGTTTCTATGTTCTATGTTTCTATGTTAAGATAATTTTCTACTAATTTGGAGCAGTACATCTACCTACCTGGTATCTTGACCAGATCCAAAACAATATCATTACAGGCAGGATTAGAAAGACAGATAACTGCAGTAAAGTGATCTGTACAGACCAAGAAGTGGCGCCCATTATTGGGCTTTGTGGTGAATGTGAAAACTGCAGGATTTTATGTTTTTTGTTTAAATATAGATATTGACATGGAAAATTAAAAATAACAAAAAATGTATAATTTTTTTTATAAAAATGTAAACTGTAGGTCATTTTCTGATGACATATTCCCTTCCACTATGTGAGGGTGCCTGAGCAATAGGTTGTCTAGCTTGCTAGATCTAGTAAATGTGCTCTGTATTCATTTGTCTGTACCGACTTCTGTCCATTTCTTGGATATTGACCCTTTGCTACCTGATCTGAGCTGTGTTTGACCTCTATATTGACTCTTTACTGCCTGCTCTGCCCTCAGACTGTTTATTAGATTGCTTGTACTCTGCCTGTGCTTGACTACAGTTTTGTCTGATCTCTCACAATTCTGCACCGATGTCTCTGATCTCCATGGGTCAGCTGTAAATCATACAGACTACTCTAGAAAGTTGCGGCCAGGTTGTTCCCCTGCAGTGAAGTCCAGATCCCTGTATAGGGATTGTAGGGTGAAAACCAGGGTACAATGTGAGCTCAATCTTCCTCTTACAAGGACCATACTGTTTCTGGTGTTCCAGATATCTTTAGCTTTTGTTTTATTTCATATCTGCTATGGCCTGTCTAGTCTGAAATATGACCTCACAATATAGAGACATATGTTGTCTTGCCCTCTGTTCATTTGTGATTGGATACATATCCTCTCATCCCTTATGTCTCCTGATCTCTAAAGGTCATCTTCTGAGATATGTGGAGGTACAGTGTTGAGTAAGGACAGGTCAATGTGAGGTGCATTATCTATAGGACTTTATGTCTCCCACGCGTTTCTGCTCGCTTTAAGAAGACATCATTTGAAAGTTCTGCCTGTATTGTCTGGATATTCTCAACTGCTACATTCGATAATTCTTTTTATACTTTTTTGTTCTAAATTTCAGTTTTACCTCAATAACTCTGCCCAGATGTGTCTGACGTGTAGAACACTTTGTCCACTTAAACTTATTCATGAAAACAAAAACATGTTATCAAAAGAAATTCCAACAATAAAGCATTTAAGACATTTCTGGACTCAATGTCGATGATACCTGAGGCATGAGTGTGCCCCGTACTAAGTAATGGTGCTGACCACAAAGGTAATGTATAAATGTGTTTACATCTCTATGGAAACACAATATTCAGACCAAAGAGCGTGGATTGAGTCTCTTGACCATTATAAAAAGGAAAGTTTTGTGTAGAGCAACTGGGTGCTTAGAGAAGTATCTACAATCCAAAATTAGTACATACAGTAGGAGCAGTATTATAATAGTTATATTCTTTATCAAATTTCTTTTTATTTGAGAAAAATATACAGTCATGTAAAAAGTCATACATCTTGTGTCCAGACGCAGCTGGATAAGTGCATAGTCAGCAAACACAATATATTCAAGATGATTGCATACACGACTTCAAATAATAAAGTGACATATGTAAACAAATATCTGACGAGGGGGGGGGCTGACAAGACAAAGGAAGGTGGGTTGGGAGAGAGAGGGGAGAGGGAGAGTTAGATGTCAATCAAAATCTTAAGTCAAGACATATCTAAGCCTAGAATTTGCGGTATAGCTTCCAAGGAGACCATAGTTTTACAAAAACTGCTCTAGAGTGATTTTCCCAGTGGGCTAATTCTTCAAACCGATATAGTTGGTCAATTTTTTCCGTCCACATTAAGAACGAGGGAGCTGATTCACTTTTCCACAATAGAGGGATCAGCAGTCGAGCTGCTGTAATAAGCATGGTTTGTAGATTATACTTTGAGGGGGTTAGCGTGCCATTTGGACACCAGAGCAGCAGGAGTTTTGCATCTAAGGTAATCTGGCTATTACATATCCTGTTAATAGCTGCTTCTACTTCAACCCAAAACGGTTTTATTTTCTCGCAGCTCCACCAAATATGAGATAAAGAACCAATGTCTCCTCCACACCTCCAGCAACTGTTTGGGATAGCAGGATTGAGCTTGTGAAGGAATCCCGGTGTCTTATACCATCTTGTAAGTAATTTATAAGAGTTTGCCTGTATTCTAATACAACGGTTGAAACCATGTGAGTGTGTGAGGATGAACGCTTTTTCAGGTTCTGACAGAGTCAGAGACAGCTCCTTCTCCCAGGCTGCAAGGAACCACAGATCTGGAGGTGCGGAGGAGAGTAGCTCCCTGTAGAATGTGGAGAGAGGTTTCTTGGGGCGAAGGGCGTTAGAGATTTTCCCCTCCAACCAAGAGGGATCTACCGTAGGCCTGGGAAAAGATTCCAAAAGCGCCAAATCTTTCTTAAAAGCCATAAGCGCTAGGAAAGAGGCTCCCTGAACCCTAGGGATCTCATATATTTTACTCCAATTTAAGGCACCTGATGCAGTTATGATGTCTTTCAGTTTAAAGTTAGATAGTAAAGCCCAAATTCCTGTTGCATCAGAGGTGGTAGGGTGAACTTGTGCCTGCAGCAGCTCTAAGGGGAGACTCAAGCTTGGGAACCTAAGGGTCGAGGACCTATATAGTTTAGTCCATTCCAGTAACAGACCCTTCCATAAGGGCGAGGTAAACTTATTATTAGCAGTACATTTGCGTAAGCCCCATAGAACTAACTTGTCCCTATATGAAAGCAAGTCACACTCCAGTCGGGAGACAAGGCCGAGAGGGCGCCAAGAGATGAGGCTCAAAGCTCTGTTCAGCATCGATGCTTTATAGTAAAGGTAGATGTCGGGTAGGCCAAAGCCTCCCAACCTTCTCTCCCGAGTGAGAGTGGCATAAGCCAACCTAGGGGACTTACCAGACCAAACAAAGGTTGAGATGACCCTGCGGACCTCCACAAAGAAGGAATGGGGTAGCCAGATAGGGAGTGTTTGGATGAGGTACAGCAGTCTGGGGACAATAAAAGCTTTAATGAAGTTTTTCCGCCCAATCCAAGAGATAAACGGGAGTTTTAGAGAGTGTAAGTGTGATCTAATGGATTTCATTAAAGGGACATAATTTAACTCAAAAAGCTCTTCTGGTTTTGCTGAGACATGGGTACCTAGAAAAGGGATTGACTTATTGGCCCACGAAAAAGCAGCGGAACCTTTAAGCGTGTTTACAGTAGCAGATGGGCAAGAAATATTCAGGGCCTGTGACTTAGTGTAGTTGATCTTAAAATTCGAGACCGCTCCATATTCTTCAAAAAGGGCTTGAAGTCTGGGGAAAGAGGTTAGAGGGTTGGACGTTATGACCAAAAGGTCGTCTGCAAAAGCGGCCGTTAGATGGGTATGCGACCCCAAGGTGATCCCCTTAATGTCCGGATCTTGCCTGATCCTGGCCAGCAGGGTCTCCATGACAATAACAAAGAGGGCAGGTGAGAGTGGGCACCCCTGCCTCGTCCCATTAGTAATGGGAAAAGCTGGAGAGAGTGTTCCATTAATCCGTATTCTGGCAGAGGGGAGCGAATAAAGTGAGAAAATGGATTGGATGAACTGGTCCGGAAGGCCAAACTTCGACAGTGCCCGAGACATGAATTGCCAGCTGATCCTGTCAAAGGCCTTTTCTGCATCTGTACTGAGAAGAGCTAAAGGTATTGAGTGATGACGAGCATGCGTGATCAATTGTATGACACGGACCGTATTCTCACTCCCCTGCCTGCCAGAGACGAACCCCACCTGCTCCTCGTTGATAATGCCAGGGAGAACCGACTGAATCCGTTGAGCCAAAATTTTGGCCCACCACTTCACATCCGTATTTAGAAGCGAGATAGGACGGTAACTCCCGCAATTTAGGGGGTCCTTATTTTCCTTGTGGATTACCGTAATATGGGCTGAAAGTGATTGGGGAGGGAGGGAGCCCCCTTCGAGTAAGTGGTTACATAAGGTATTAAAATGGGGAATTAGGGTCTGCTTAAAGGATTTGTAGTAAGAGATGGTAAAACCATCAGGGCCTGGGCTTTTCCCTGAGGGTATGGAGGAGAGAACCTTACCAATTTCATCGTCTGTGATAGGAGATAATAGCTGGGCTGACTGAGCGGGGGTAATAGTAGGTAACTGGAGGGAGGACAGAAACTTCTCAGTTGCCTCACCTAATTGAGCTGGTGACATATTATCTGGTGTTTTAAGGTTGTATAGGTCCCTATAGAAGGCACAAAAGGTCTTTGCTATGTCTGGAGTACCTTTATGTAGGACGCCTTTGTCATCTTTAACTGCAGCAATAAAGGAGTCAGTTTTTTGTTTCTTCACTAAAGCGGACATTAGCCTATTCCCTTTATCCCCGTGCGCATATGAGCGGAATTTGGCTCTAAGTAAAAGCTTAGCTGAAGTGACATTTAGCAGGTTCTTGAGCTTAGTACGGGCTTCAGAGAGCTCCAAGGCACAGCTAAGGGCCTGGGAGGCTTTGTGCGTTAGCTCTAGAGCCTGAATCTGGGAGAGAAGTGTCGCCACAGCCTGATTCCGTTGTTTTTTAATATGTGCCCCTAAGGCTATTAGTTCTCCTCTCAGGACCGCTTTATGGGTTTCCCAAATAATGGAAGGGGAGGGAGCATCAGGGCCTGAAGTATTAGATGTGAAGAAATCCGTTATGATAGAAGATAATTTAGCAGCATGGGAGGGGTCTGAAATGATGATCTCATTTATGCGCCAATTCCATTCCCTCTTTGGGAGGTCCAGCAGGGACATACTCAAAAATACCGGAGCATGGTCAGACAGGGTGATGTTCCCTATGTGAGAATTGATAACTCTGTTAGCCCAGGATTTGGATAAAAATAGGTAGTCTAATCTATGGTGAGATAGTTTAGCAGCTGAATAAAAGGAAAAGTCCCTACCAGTAGGGTTTGTGGTGCGCCAGATATCTAGAACTCCTAACCTCTGTAGGGCCAGTTTAAGGCGCCGCAAACGGGCATGTGTAATGGCAGACTTCCCATTAGAAGAATCTAATGCAGGATCGAGGGTAGCATTAAAATCACCTCCTAGAATAACCATTCCCTCCTTAAAGGAGGATAGTAGGCCTAGGGTCTGAACGAGCCAAGCAACCTGCCCTCTGTTGGGAGCATATACAGTTGCCAGGGTAACAGGAGTGTCAGCAATAGAGCCCTTAACAAACAGGTAACCCTCAGGATCTGCAGAAACGGCAGAGTGCTTAAAGGGGAGCTGTTTGTGGATCGCTATGCTGACACCCCTGCTAGCCGAACTATACGTGCTGTGGAACCATTGGGAAAATCTTTTGGGGTGCAATTTGGGGATCTTACCCTCTCGGAAGTGGGTTTCCTGGAAGAATGCTATAGACACTTTATCCCTCTGCAAAAGGGCCAGGATTTGGGACCGCTTGCAAGGCTCGTTCATTCCCCGGGCGTTAAAGGAAGAAATCACAATAGACGACATTCTGAAATAGAAAATAAGCAATCAGCATCTGAAAATGCAGTATATGACATCTGATGGAGGGGGAGGGGGGGGGGAGACACACGAGGAAAGGAGGGGAGACAAACAGGTAAGCTACATAACAATGGTGCAAATACAGTTTGCGCAGGGAGCTCTACTGAGCACCTGACAGTACGACCCATTCTCATCACGGCAACCAGCCGGGGTCTATCAGGTGGGGGGTCCCGCAGAGCTACAGAGGGCCAAATACTGGCCATCTCACAGGGAAAAGGAGGTGACCCAGAGGTAATACCGGGTTAACCCCTGCATATTAGAAAATGAACAAAGAACAAGGAACAAAGATTAGGCAAGGTTCAAAGCTTTAAGTGAACCATAAGACAGACTGGCACTGGGTATCCTTCAGCTGCACACTGGAACAATCTTCTCCACAACAGGTGGACATAACTTGTCCTGACATCAGGCCAGAAGCCTTTAGGCAAAAGGTAAGCTCCAGGGCACTTCACCTTAAGGCAGTAAGTCCCAGGCACACCGATTAAAACAGGAAACAGAACAAAGGTCCCCTAAGAGATCTCCATATTCAGGTAGGAGGGTGATCAGCCTTCTCAGCCCTAGCCTTGGGCGACTTTCTATTAAACACAGGCCGCCATTCAGCAGCCTGGGGTGGCGGGAGAGGTGGGTCCGCCATGTCGGCCGGCATCCATGAGGGGATCTCGATCGGGCTTACCCCCAGCTGAGCCCAGCTAGCCTGCAGATCTTTTGGCGATCGGATGGATATCTGGCGTCCGTTTCTGAGGACCGCGATCCCGAACGGGTATAGCCACCGGAACGGGGTGTTTGCTGCTCTGAGCGCATCCAGAAGCGGCTTGAGGATGCGCCGCTTAGCTAAGGTGGACGGGGCCAGGTCCTGAAAAAACATGATCGGCGTACCTCCATACTGCAGACGATCTGTTTCCCTGCCGGCTCTCATTAGCGCTGCGGTATCGATGAAACTGAGGAGGCCGCAGATGACATCACGAGGGGGATCTGTATTCTTAGGCTTAGGCCTCAGCGCCCGGTGGATCCTTTCTATGATTACACGATCCGCTCTCTCAGGGCCCAGTAGGTCGGCGAATATCTCATGCGCCACTTTCTCCAGCGCTTCACTAGCAAAAGATTCTGGGAGCCCGCGAATCCTCAGATTCCTCCTGCGGCTCCGATTCTCCTGGTCCTCGACCCTCAGGAGCGCCTCGTTAAGCAGGTCAGTGTGGGAACTGAGTGCTTTATAGGATTTCTCTTCCCTCCGGAGAGCTGCCTCCTGCGCGCCTTCCAGGTCTGACACCCGGTGACCCATGCTCCGGAGGTCCTCTTTAATTTCGGACAGGTCCCTCTTGATAGGGGCTAGTGCCGAGTTCAGCACATCCAGGAGTGCCGCTTTAGTAAATGAGCCCCTCTGCTTCCTAGATTTATAAGTCGAGGCATCTGAGACACTGCCGCCATCTGTGTCTTCCTCCATGTCAGATGCCTGGGCCGAAGCGGGCGCCATCTTGGGGGTCTCAGCCGACCGAAGCTTTGCATGTTTTTTAAGGAATTGATCCATGTCGGGCTGTCTGGATTTCACAGGAGTAGGATCCGCTTGATCCCTGGATCGATCCTTGCCCGTTTTGCCCATCAGAGCGGTGCTGTTAGCGTATTATAAGGGTTAATTCACCGGTAAGGATGAGGAGCTCAGCAACTTGCAGCCATCACGCTACACAGCCAGGCTCCGCCCCCCATAGTAGTTATATTCTTGTACATAGGAGCAGTATTATAGTAGTTATATTCTTGTACATAGGAGCAGTATTATAGTAGTTATATTCTTGTACATAGGAGCAGAATTATAGTAGTTATATTCTAGTACATAGGAGGCAGTATTATAGTAGTTATATTCTTGTACATAGGAGCAGTATTATAGTAGTTATTCTTGTATATAGGAGGCAGTATTATAGTAGTTATATTCTTGTACATAGGAGGCAGTATTATAGTAGTTATATTCTTGTACATAGGAGCAGTATTATAGTAGTTATATTCTTGTACATAGGAGCAGTATTATAGTAGTTATATTCTTGTACACAGGAGCAGTATTATAGTAGTTATATTCTTGTACACAGGAGCAGTATTATAGTAGTTATATTCTTGTACATAGGGGCAGTATTATAGTAGTTATATTCTTGTACATAGGTGGCAGTATTATAGTAGTTATATTCTTGTACATAGGAGCAGTATTATAGTAGTTATATTCTTATACATAGGAGCAGTATTATAGTAGTTATATTCTAGTACATAGGAGCAGTATTATAGTAGTTATATTCTTGTACATAGGAGGCAGTATTATAGTAGTTATATTCTTGTACATAGGAGGCAGTATTATAGTAGTTATATTCTTGTACATAGGAGGCAGTATTATAGTAGTTATATTGTTGTACATAGGAGCAGTATTATAGTACTTATATTCTTGTACATAGGAGCAGTATTATAGTAGTTATATTCTTGTACATAGGAGCTCTATTATAGTAGTTATATTCTTGTACATAGGAGCAGTATTATAGTAGTTATATTCTTGTACATAGGAGCTCTATTATAGTAGTTATATTCTTGTACATAGGAGCAGTATTATAGTAGTTATATTCTTGTACATAGGAGCAGTATTATAGTAGTTATATTCTTGTACATAGGAGGCAGTATTATAGTAGTTATATTCTTGTACATAGGAGGCAGTATTATAGTAGTTATATTCTTGTACATAGAAGCAGTATTATAGTAGTTATATTCTTGTATATAGGAGCAGTATTATAGTAGTTATATTCTTGTACATAGGAGGCAGTATTATAGTAGTTATATTCTTGTACATAGGAGCAGTATTATAGTAGTTATATTGTTGTACATAGGAGCAGTATTATAGTACTTATATTCTTGTACATAGGAGCAGTATTATAGTAGTTATATTCTTGTACATAGGAGCTCTATTATAGTAGTTATATTCTTGTACATAGGAGCAGTATTATAGTAGTTATATTCTTGTACATAGGAGCTCTATTATAGTAGTTATATTCTTGTACATAGGAGCAGTATTATAGTAGTTATATTCTTGTACATAGGAGCAGTATTATAGTAGTTATATTCTTGTACATAGGAGGCAGTATTATAGTAGTTATATTCTTGTACATAGGAGGCAGTATTATAGTAGTTATATTCTTGTACATAGAAGCAGTATTATAGTAGTTATATTCTTGTACATAGGAGCAGTATTATAGTAGTTATATTCTTGTACATAGGAGCAGTATTATAGTAGTTATATTCTTGTACATAGGAGGCAGCATTATAGTAGTTATATTCTTGTATATAGGAGCAGTATTATAGTAGTTATATTTTTGTACATAGAAGCAGTATTATAGTAGTTATATTCTTGTACATAGGAGCAGTATTATAGTAGTTATATTCTTGTACATAGGAGCAGTATTATAGTAGTTCTATTCTTGTCCATAGGAGAGGATAGACGTGTGCTGTTGAGCTCCCTGCAGGGAGGGGGCATGGCTTCTGACCCAGGTGGAGGGGAGGGGAGCTGGGCTGATGATCCTGGGAAAGCCCAGAGCTTGGAGTGTGGCCTGCAGCATGGAGATGGTGGAAGCATTAATCTGGAAATGGTGGCTGGTGAGTCAACTGAAACTTGTAGTGCTTCTGGATTAAGTACAACTGTGACAAAGATAAGTTTATTTAAACTGGAAAGGCGCATTTCTAAGTTAAGAGATGAGATAAAGACAGAGGCTGATCCCAAGAAAAAGCTTATGAAGTATGAATGCCTGGATGACTGCACACGTGAACTGGATATATTAAAAGATAAACTAGATAAAAGTAAAAACACAATACCTAAAGTGGAAAGCTGGGCAATGGAGAAAAAGAGGGGGGCCAGAGCCCAGAATGTGAAGATGAAAGAAATCATAGAAATAAAAAAGAAAGATTACAGCGATGTGCATAATATGGTGAAGCAAGGAACCCCTCAGAGATGTGTGGGTGCAGCGCCTGGAGGGTCACTGCTTTCAGGGTCACTATGTTTGAGGTCTGAGCAGTCAGTCTCTGAAAATGCTGGGAATACTATGGAGCAAAGTGAGCCATCCAACAAGGAGTTAATTGCAGTGGACTCAGCTTGTAACTCTGCTGAAGTGAATGAGAGCAGCAATCCTGTGTGTGGGCAGGAGAGTGCTTCATGTATGGACATTGTGGACCCCGCTCAGTGCTGTGGGGGAGACCCCGCTCAGTGCTGTGGGGGAGACCCCGCTCAGTGCTGTGGGGGAGACCCCGCTCAGTGCTGTGGGGGAGACCCCGCTCAGTGTTGTGGAGGAGACCCCGCTCAGTGCTGTGGGGGAGACCCCGCTCAGTGCTGTGATTGAGACCCCGCTCGGTGCTGTGATTGAGACCCCGCTCAGTGCTGTGATTGAGACCCCGCTCAGTGCTGTGATTGAGACCCCGCTCAGTGCTGTGGATGAGACCCCGCTCAGTGTTGTGGATGAGACTCCGCTCGATCAGCTCTCAGAGGAGACGACTACACAGACTGGAGCAGACATGGAGGTCAGTACACAGGACCCCCAGCCGTCCACAGTGTCAGGTACACAGCAGTCTGGAGCAGACACAGGTGGATCTGCATGACAATCTGGAGTCAGTAAGCCTGTAGAGGAGAGGCCCAGCACTGATCCTCCTGCTGACTGTCCACAATTCAGGAGACTGTTCTCCAATGTTACAAGGCCGGCTAACCCTCCACCTCAGAGAAGGAATGCTGTACGGATTAAGTATACGGGTCCAGAAGATAGCCTCCCCTCCAGACTGTATATAGGGAAAGTTCTTCTGAAGGACTTCATGAAATTTAAGGCCTCTGAGGTGTACGCCCTGATCCATATCCCCTCCAGCAGGATCTATGACATCAGCTTTAAGCTTCAGTATGATCTGGACTTATTCTGGATTATATACAATGACACGAAAGAGCAGTCAATTTGGGAGCATCTACAGGTGATCCAGCTGTCCAAGCCTCAGGTAGTGAAGGCCACCATCTTGTTCCAGTCTGAGGTGGTGGCATTGGCAGATCTGGAGCATTGGCTGAGCAGACAGTGTATGTTGAAGAGTCATCCCGTAAAAATCTATGATGAGGAGGACATCTGGAATGGCGGATACACCGTGATTGTACAACTAGCGCAGAACAATGGTGTGACCAGACATCTGCCGCACTCCTTCTACCAGGGCTCAGAGAGAGGGATATGCTACTACCCCGGTGAGCCGCAACTGTGTCACAGATGTGGGGGCAGGCATCTCGCCATCAACTGCTCCTGTATTAAGTGCTCATTTTGTGGACAGTTTGGTCATTCAAAGGACGACTGTACAGGTCCAGTCATCTGTAACCTGTGTTTAGGATCTGGTCATACGTTCCGGGAATGTCCGCATGCAGATCATAAAAAAGGCAGTGTTGAGATCTTCTCAGAGGCCATGGAGGAAGGTCAGGAGGATGTCACTGCAAGAGCAGATACAGCCCCAGAAACTGGTAATCGTCCTGCTGAAGTAATGCAAAGTACTAGTGACCCTGCTGTAGAGAGTGTTGACCCTGCTGATGCACTACAAGTACCGGCAGAGTTGGAGACTGATAGCCAAACTACTCCATTACAAGTACCAACATCTGCTGAACCACAAGTACCAGCTATTGAAAAGACTTTGAAATCCAGAAATCCTGCTGTGGAAGCTAAAGTACCATCTGTAGCACTACAAGTACCAGCCACTGAAGAGAATTCTCATCTGCAGAGTAAAGTGACCAGTAAACTAGCTGTCAAACCACCTAAAGAACTGCCCTCTACGTCTACAAAGCCTGATGGTCCAGCTGCAGGGCTCAGGAAGCTCAGGAGGTCCTCTGTGGATGAAGACGGGTTTCAGACTATAAAAAGAAAGAACAGCACTACAGCAAAGAAAACCCCAGATCCGCCAGTGCTGGCCATAACCTCCGGGCAGTACGGGGCGCTAGGGGAAGAAGAGTCCGAAGAAAAGGTTGAAATGGACTATGTTTCTTCACATAACCCTGATGGTGACCCTCTGGAAGATGAACCTGACCCTTCAGTGTCCACCAAAAGATGGGGTTCTAAAGGTCACAGTAGTGGAAAGAGGAAAAAGAATAAGAAAACCTAAGTGTCCTGGATGAGGCTGAGAATCAGCTCTATAAATGTGAATAGTGTGAAGACTAAAAACAGGCGGCAGGCAATCTACCAGCGTCTGTCTCAGGAGAGATCTGACATCTTCTTCTTACAGGAGACTTATTTGAAGAGCAATGCTCAGGTGTTTGCAGCCAAGAGAGACTGGAGACATGGAGCATCTTTCTGGTCCTTCGGGCTGGAGAGAAATGATGGTGTGGCGATTCTCTTCAATAAGATAGAAGTTGAGGTGGAGAGAGTCCTGGAGATCTGTCAGGGCCGCTGCTTGATGCTGGATTTTATACTGGAGAACTGTATATTATAGAGTCATTAATATCTATGCTCCTCAGACTAGAAAGGAGAGGAGGGAATTATTCCAGCAGATGAAGCCATATTGTTTTACATCCAGGGTGTTTATAATGTGTGGGGATTTTAATAGTGTCTCCTGTAATGTGGACCGTTCCAGTAGTCATAAGCAACTGAGATATGATGAGAACTTCCTTAACAATATTGTCCAGCAGGCTCATTTAGTGGATCCTTATGGTTTGCGTGGCTCCAATAGAGCCTACACTTACCATAAGGCCGGTAACGCCAGTAGAATAGACCGGGTGTATATAAAACGTGAAGTTAGGAGCTCTGACTACAGGACGAGTCCCATAGAGTTCTCTGACCATTGTATGGTGAGTGTCACGCTGGATCTGGCCGGGGCCGTGGTCTGTGGTAGGGGCTACTGGAAGGTGAATGGCTCGGTGCTGCAAGATCCAGGGTTTACAGTGGCCTTTACCACCTTCTATAATGACCGGAGGACCACCCAGTGTATGTGTGATGACACAGCGGAGTGGTGGGAGTGTATGAAGGGTGATATCAAGCAGTTTCTGATACGTGCTGCGAGGAGGCATAGTAATGTGAAGTATATGAGGTATTCTGCACTGAGGCTGAAGTTAAGCAGGTTATATGGTAAGATCAATAGTGGTGAGAAGATAGATGGTACGTACGTCAGCCAGATAAAGCAGGAGATGCGAGAGCTGCAGTATGACCGCCTCAAGTCTCTCAAAGCAGAGGGGCAGTTCGATAATTGGGGGGTTCACAACCCAGACCCCTATATTGCCTGTAAGAACAGGGTTAATAAGAAGCTTATGACCAGCCTGTTAGATGAGGAGGGGACAGAGCAGTCAGATCAAAGTAAACTCCACAAGATTATTGGAGATTATTACAAAAATCTGTTTAATGGCCGTCAGATAAGTGGTGACAGCATCAGAGTTTACCTGAAAGGCGTCAAACTCCCCAAACTAGATCATGCACAAGCAGATGGCTTGGCCGAGCCCATAACTGAGGAGGAGGTGAAGAGGAGCATTGACTCCTTAAAAACTAAGAAGAGCCCGGGCCTGGACGGTCTGACAAGTGAATTCTATAAGGAGTTCAGAGATATATTAGCCCCAGACCTGGCGCAGGTCTATAATGATTGCCTCTCTGCCAGGGAACTTCTACAGTCACAGTATAAATCTGTTCTGGTTCTCCTGGCAAAGAAAGGAAATCTAAAAGACTTAAAAAACTGGCGTCCATTGTCTTTATTAAACACTGATTATAAAGTCTTGGCCAAGATCTTGTATCACAGGCTGAGTGCGGTGGCAGATAACCTGATCATCTCCAACCAGACGTGTGGTGTGAAAGGCCGGACTATAGAGGACTCATTGCTGCTGGTGAGGGAAGCGGTGACCTACATCAGGCAGCACAGTGGAGGAGCATATGTGGTGGGGTTAGACCAGAGCAAGGCCTTTGATAGAGTTCATCATGACTACCTGTACCAGGTGTTGTTGGAGTATGGCCTTCCTGCACGCTTCGTACAATGGCTGCAGGTTCTCTATAAGGAGGCGGTAAGCCAGCCTCTGATTAATGGTCACTTGGCAGAACCCTTTAGGATCATGTCTGGTGTAAGGCAGGGCTGCCCTCTAAGCCCATTATTGTATGTCTTCAGTCTGGATCCTTTTTTAAGAAAGTTGCAGGATAATAGAAATCTTTTGGGGTTGGAATGTCACCTACAGAGTAAAAGAGTGGACATAAAGTTCTGTGCTTATGCGGACGATGTGACGGTTCTGGTCTCGTCTAGTGAGGACTGTGTGGCCCTACAACAGGAGATAGCAGCTTTCTTTCTAGTGTCGAATTCTGCTGTCAATATGGATAAGAGTGAGGCGTTGTGGCTGGGGGTTGACCGTGGAGTCTTCTCAGTGCCCTTTAGAACAGTGCAGGGCAAGATAAAGATTTTGGGGGTTCAGTTTGGAACTGTAGATGATGGGAAGGTGAACTGGGAAGAGAAGCTGGCGGTGTGTGAGCAGAAGGTGCAGTGCTGGAGGCACTGGAAGCTGACTTATCAGGAGAAGATCCGCCTGCTGAAAAGCTTCCTGCTCCCGCTATTCCTCTATGTCAGTGTGGTGTTCCCAGTGCCCGATAAGTTACTTACCAGACTGACCAATATCTTCTTCCACTTCTTGTGGGGTAATAGGGTGAATATAGTCAGGAGGAACATTGTCTATCTCCCCCAGAAGGAGGGCGGCCTGTCCATGCCCTGCCCAGAGCTGTTCTTTAACCTAATGTTTCTGATGAAGAATTTCTCATTTTGTAAGAGTTTAGAGCTGAAGCCGTGGAGTCATCTGTTTAAGAACCAGATCCAGCAGTTTGTGTCTGTGTGGTCGGTAGGTGACCCCATTAAGAGGATCTCTGGGCGCATTAAGAATAATGTTTCCTTGTACGGGGTACAAGCAATTAGCAAGATCATTAAATGGAAAATCTTATATGGTGAGGTAAAGCAGCTCAGTAGGAAAGAGATGTATAAGAACCTGCTGATATCTCAGTTTAGTGCCCATATTCAGCTGAGGAACGCCCCGAACCTGGATGTAAAACAGGCTGTGAAAATCCTGGAGGACCCCAGAGTCCCCGCTCACATGAAGGATGTGTCATGGCTGGCATTTCATGGAAAAATGTATGTCAGGGAGAATCTAAAGTGTAGAAATGTGCCAGACAGATCCTGCTCTAGAGAGCAATGCCATCAGGTACTGGAGACTATGGAGCATCTTCTGCTGGACTGTCCGTTCAGTGTCCAGGTATTGGAGGCCGTGTCACGGTCCCTTCAGTTACCGCATCTAGTGGGACAGCCGTATAATCAGCTCTTGTATGGAGACTTCCCCCCAGATCTCAGACAATACAGCAGAAGTTCCCTGTATGTAGTGAATGTGGTGACCATGTACCATCTGTGGTGTGCGCGGTGCTGCCTGGTCATCAACAGAGAGCTCCTGACCTGTGATAGAATCTTATATAATATCCTAGAAAGTCTGAAGACGATATATAAGAAAGACCTGAAAAATAACCGCAATAACGTGTACTGGAGGAACATCCATGTGTCAGCATTTGTATAATGCGTTGTGATGTGCATTGAGAAAGTGATGTCACTATATACTGTATTTATTCTTTTCTATGATTTTATTGTAAGTGTATTGTAATATTTTGTTGCCTGTTTTTAAATAAAAAGATCATTATAGTAGTTATATTCTTGTACATAGGAGCAGTATTATAGTAGTTATATTCTTGTATATAGGAGCAGTATTATAGTAGTTATATTCTTGTACACAGGAGGCAGTATTATAGTAGTTATATTCTTGTACATAGGAGCAGTATTATAGTAGTTATATTCTTGTACACAGGAGGCAGTATTATAGTAGTTATATTCCTGTACATAGGAGCAGTATTATAGTAGTTATATTCTTGTACATAGGAGCAGTATTATAGTAGTTATAATCTTGTACATAGGAGCAGTATTATAGTAGTTATATTCTTGTACATAGGAGCAGTATTATAGTAGTTATATTCTTGTACAAAGGAGGCAGTATTATAGTAGTTATATTCTTGTACATAGGAGCAGTATTATAGTAGTTATATTCTTGTACATAGGAGCAGTATTATAGTAGTTATATTCTTGTACATAGGAGCAGTATTATAGTAGTTATATTCTTGTACATAGGAGCAGTATTATAGTAGTTATATTCTTGTACATAGGAGGCAGTATTATAGTAGTTATATTCTTGTACATAGGGAGCAGTATTATAGTAGTTATATTCTTGTACATAGGAGGCAGTATTATAGTAGTTATATTCTTGTACATAGGAGCAGTATTATAGTAGTTATATTCTTGTACATAGGAGCAGTATTATAGTAGTTATATTCTTGTACATAGGAGCAGTATTATAGTAGTTATATTCCTGTATATAAGAGGCAGTATTATAGTAGTTATATCCTTGTACATAGGAGCAGTATTATAGTAGTTATATTCTTGTACATAGGGGGCAGTATTATAGTAGTTATATTCTTGTCCATAGGAGCAGTATTATAGTAGTTATATTCTTGTACATAGGAGCAGTATTATAATAGTTATATTTTAGTACGTAGGAGGCAGTATTATAGTAGTTATATTCTTGTACATAAGAGCAGTATTATAGTAGTTATATTCTTGTACATAGGAGTAGTATTATAGTAGTTATATTCTTGTACATAGGAGCAGTATTATAGTAGTTATATTCTTGTACATAGGAGCAGTATTATAGTAGTTATATTCTTGTACATAGGAGCAGTATTATAGTAGTTATATTCTTGTACATAGGAGCAGTATTATAGTAGTTATATTCTTGTATATAGGAGGCAGTATTATAGTAGTTATATTCTTGTACATAGGAGCAGTATTATAGTAGTTATATTCTTGTACATAGGAGGCAGTATTATAGTAGTTATATTCTTGTACATAGGAGCAGTAGTATAGTAGTTATATTCTTGTACATAGGAGTAGTATTATAGTAGTTATATTCTTGTACATAGGAGCAGTATTATAGTAGTTATATTCTTGTACATAGGAGCAGTATTATAGTAGTTATATTCTTGTACATAGGAGCAGTATTATAGTAGTTATATTCTTGTACATAGGAGCAGTATTATAGTAGTTATATTCTTGTATATAGGAGGCAGTATTATAGTAGTTATATTCTTGTACATAGGAGCAGTATTATAGTAGTTATATTCTTGTACATAGGAGGCAGTATTATAGTAGTTATATTCTTGTACATAGGAGCAGTATTATAGTAGTTATATTCTTGTACATAGGAGCAGTATTATAGTAGTTATATTCTTGTACATAGGAGCAGTATTATAGTAGTTATATTCTTGTACATAGGAGCAGTATTATAGTAGTTATATTCTTGTACATAGGAGCAGTATTATAGTAGTTATATTCTTGTACATAGGAGCAGTATCATAGTAGTTATATTCTTGTTGTAACGGGGTTCCGAAGGCACACTCGGTCTCCCATTAGCCGCAGACCTGCTGCTTAGCTTCTGGAGCGAGGATCTTGTTCCCAGGGCAGCTTTGCTAGCTGGGAGGCCCCCTGCTCCTAAGTCTACTTTGAGCACCGATCTGATCACTCGGTGCTTGACTGGTTGGTCTGTCGGTCATGTGACGCTGGCCACGTCACATGACCCTCACTCCCCACTATATACAGGCAGCCTGCTGGCCACAGGTTGCCTGTTAATTTAGGTTCCACCTGTGACTTTGTCTTCCTGGCGTACTTACCTCCTGCTGAATTCCTGACGATCCACTGCCTTCTTCTTGTGTACTTTGCTGCTCTCCTGGTATTCTGACCCCGGCCTCCTCCTGACGATCCTCTGCTGACTCCTTTGGTACTTCACGACTCTCCTGGTATTTATGACCCCGGCTTCTCCTGACAATTCTCTGCTTGCTCCATTTGTACTTTAAGCACCAATAGTAAATGACTCACAAAAGTGAGTACCCGTGCAAAGCCAGCACGTATAGTAATACACCAAAAGAGAAAAACAGGGCTAGCACTCAATAGTATTATATATATATAAACTTTATTAGCGTCTCCATACGAGACAAATCACAGTAAAATACACATAGGGAACAATGGATGGTGAAAAAAGAGCACACAAGATGACATGGAGCACGACTAAACCTGAAATGGCGAATGAATTCAAACAATGAATATATAAATATGGCATATATATGCATGTGGGCCAAACAGGATGTCAAAAATACATATAATCAGGCAGAACTATAAAAGCTAAGTTGAGATATCATTCACTGTATATGGGATATAAATATAATCTCAACTTAGCTTTTATAGTTCTGCCTGATTATATGTATTTTTGACATCCTGTTTGGCCCACATGCATATATATGCCATATTTATATATTCATTGTTTGAATTCATTCGCCATTTCAGGTTTAGTCGTGCTCCATGTCATCTTGTGTGCTCTTTTTTCACCATCCATTGTTCCCTATGTGTATTTTACTGTGATTTGTCTCGTATGGAGACGCTAATAAAGTTTATATATATATAATATTATTGAGTGCTAGCCCTGTTTTTCTCTTTTGGTGTATTTCCATTTGTACTTTGTAGCTTTCCTGGTATTGACTCGGTCAGTTCACGCTCTGTTGTTTGTCTGTCTGTCATCCCTGCACTTATTCCAAGCTAGGGATTGCCGTCCAGTTGTCCCCTGTCATTAGGACTCGCGAGGCAAGTAGGCAGGGCCAGGGGTAAGGGTGGAGCGCAGTGGTCACTTCCCTCCCCCCTGTGTGTGTGTGTACGTGACCGTTACAGATTAACGCAGATGGTGCAGGAGTTAGGGGAAAAACTCAGTTCTTTTGAGTTAGGGCAAGGTTCTTCCACTCCTCAGGCCTCCAGTCCGCATTTTGAGCCCCAGATTAAGCTCCCAGAACCCTTTTCTGGAGACCGGAAGAAGTTTCTCTCTTTTAAGGAGAATTGCAAACTTTACTTCCGTTTGCGCCCCGTGTCCTCTGGCCCCGAGAGTCAACGCGTGGGCATTATCATTTCCCGACTACAGGGTGATCCCCAGGACTGGGCGTTCTCTTTACCTGCTGGCGCCAGTTGTTTATCTTCTGTGGAGGGGTTCTTTCAGGCCCTGGGTACCCTCTCTGATGAACCAGACAGGGCTCTAGTAGCCGAGACGGCTCTAAAGGCACTGGTTCAGGGCAATCTACCTGCAGAGGATTATTGCACCCAATTCAGAAGGTGGTGTGTCCCCTCAGGATGGAACGAACCAGCCCTAAAGAGTCAGTTCAGGTCAGGTCTGTCTTATAATTTAAAGGATCTTCTGGTCAGTTATCAACTTCCAGAGACCTTAGAGGAGATGATGACCCTTGTTGTCCGACTTGACCGACGGGTTAGAGAGAGACGACAGGAACAACAGTTCTCTTCCCAGATGGTGGTCCAGCCAGAGGCCTATCCCAGAGACAATGCTGAGGTCTCCACCGAGGAACCCATGCAGGTTGGCATGACCCGAGGGAATCTTCGCCGCAGACGTGGAGAATGCTTTTACTGTGGAGATCCTGACCATTGGATCAACCAGTGTCCTAAGAAGGTCCTCTCTGTCATGTCTCCTAAAGCAAGGCAACCTAAAGACCAGGTACACCCTGATTTTTCTAAATGTAAGCTTTTGGTACCCATTACGATTTCTCTGGGAGTAGATAAATGGCCGGGTAAGGCCTCTATTGATTCTGGCTCAGCGGCCAGCTTTATTGACTCTGAGTATGCTGTAAGATTGGGTATTCCAATGTTTGATTTACCAACTCCTATCCATGTCATGGCTATTGATGCTACTCCTCTTATTGGTGGAAAAGAAAAGAAAGGAAGCTTAGAATACCAGAATGATAATAAAATAAATGGTTTATTGAATCAAGAACATGATAAACAACATATATAGTTGATGCCAAAGACAGGGTGGGGGGAGCAGGGAAGGGAGAAAACAAGCGCCACCCTGGATGTACACACAGGTCACAAAATACATAAATGATGATGATGGAGTCATGAGAAATAAATATATAAGGTGCAATGACCACCTCATGAACAAAAATAAAGAGACAGTATATGTAGTGATATAAGGTAAGTAGAGATCATAGTGAAAGTGAACCACGGCTGTAGTGCATAATATGCTGACCAGAATAATGGTGCAAAGATTATGTGGAGCCAGCAAAGCAACAGAAAAAGCCAAGTGAGAAATCTCAACATCGGCGGCACAAAGCTGTGGGAGAGGACTATGACCTGACGAAGGCACGCCGAAATGCGCGTTGGGGTAGCGCCATCCTGGTTCTTTTTGTCCACACTAGGTCCACCTTTAGGTAAGTTTCAGGTCATAGTCCTCTCCCACGGCTTTGTGCCGCCGATGTTGAGATTTCTCACTTGGCTTTTTCTATTGCTTTGCTGGCTCCACATAATCTTTGCACCATTATTCTGGTCAGCATATTATGCACTACAGCCGTGGTTGACTTTCACTATGATCTCTACTTACCTTATATCACTACATATACTGTCTCTTAATTTTTGTTCATGAGGTGGTCATTGCACCTTATATATTTATTTCTCATGACTCCATCATCATCATTTATGTATTTTGTGACCTGTGTGTACATCCAGGGTGGCGCTTGTTTTATCCCTTCCCTGCTCCCCCCACCCTGTCTTTGGCATCAACTATATATGTTTTTTATCATGTTCTTGATTCAATAAACCATTTATTTTATTATCATTCTGGTACTCTAAGCTTCCTTTCTTTTCTTTTCTGCCGTTATACTCGGAGCTTGTACCGAGTTACCCCTTTTTTTCGGATGCCCCAGTACATTTACATTGTGTAGGCACTGTCCTGCATTTATGTCTGGTATATCCAGGGTCTTTTCCCTTTTTTCCTCTTATTGGTGGTACGGTGAGCTCATGTACCTCGGAGATTTCTCTAACTGTGAGTGTGTGCCACTCAGAGAGATGTTCCCTTTTAGTCCTGGAGAACCTACCGGCTGAGGTGGTACTAGGGTTGCCTTGGCTCCGACTACATAACCCCACTATAGATTGGTCCAATGGGGAGTTGGTGAGATGGGGGCCTAAGTGTGACTTGTGCTTGTCCGTGGTACAGGCTGGGGTCTCAGTAAAGTCTGATACTTTACCCACTGTTGTTAGGGAATATTCTGATGTATTCTCATCACCAACCCCGGAGGTTCTACCCCCCATAGACCTTATGATTGTACTATAGAGCTAGTAGAGGGGGCCAAGTTTCCTAAGGGGCGAATTTATAATCTTTCTAAGCCCGAACGCAAGGCCATGGAAGATTATATTAAGGAGAGCCTTGGTAAAGGGCATATTAGACCTTCTGTCTCTCCTATGGGGGCAGGGTTTTTCTTCGTTAAGAAAAAAGATGGAGGTCTTAGGCAATGTATCGATTACTGGAGATTAAATAAAATCACTGTCCAGAATAGATACTCCCTCCCATTGATTCCGGATTTATTTAACCAGGTTCTGGGGGCAACCTGGTTGTCCAAAATTGACCTGAAAGGGGCATACAATCTAATCCGAATCAAGGAGGGAGACGAATGGAAGACGGCGTTCAACACTCCTGTAGGACACTTAGAATATCAGGTGATGCCTTATGGACTCAGCAATGCCCCAGCTGTGTTCCAAAACTTCATGAATGACATTCTTAGGGAGTTCTTAGGTAAATTTGTTATTGTCTATCTTGACGACATTTTGATATTCTCTCCTGACCTCGAAACCCATGTGTCTCATGTTAAACAAGTATTATAGGTGTTGAGGGAGAATCAGCTATCCGCTAAGCAAGAGAAATGTGTCTTTGGTGTACAGGAGATTCTGTTTCTAGGGCATGTTCTGACTCCTCACGCATTCAAGATGGATCCTGGTAAGGTACTAGCAATTAAGGAATGGGTAAGACCTTCATCCTTAAAGGCCTTACAACGGTTCTTAGGTTTCGCCAATTACTATCGTAAATTTATTATGAATTTTTTCGTAATTGCTAAACCGTTGACCGACCTTACTAAGAAAGGATTTGGAGAATTGGTCTACTGAGGCCATTTCTTCATTTGAAAAATTAAAAAAGGCATTCAGTAGCGCTCCCATTCTGATCCAGCCTGATCAGGAGAAACCTTTTATTGTGGAGGTGGATGAGTCCGAGGACGGCGCAGGAGCAGTCTTTTCACAAGGTCCTGCTAGCCTCACTAACCTAAGACCATGTGCCTTCTTCTCCAGGAAATTCTCTCCCACTGAGAGAAACTACGACATAGGGAATAGGGAGCTGCTGGCCATTAAATGGGCATTTGAGGAGTGGAGGCATTTTCTGGAGGGGGCAAGGCATTGTGTAACTGTTGCTAAGAGGTTGAATCCCCGTCAAGCCAGATGGGCTCTGTTTTTTACTCGTTTTGATTTTTCCATTACGTTCAGGCCGGGAAGTAAAAATGTGAAGGCGGACGCATTATCTCGGAGCTTCCATGCTTTTCAACCTACTGAGGTACCACCTGAATCCATCCTACCAGCAAAAATCTTCATAGCAGCTCTAACCCAGGATATCTCGGCTCGCATTAGGTCTGAACAACATCTGGCACCGCTATCCACCCCAACAGATACGTTGTTTGTTCCGGTACAATTTTGTCTCCAGCTGTTGGGTGAGTGTCACGATTCTGCCTTTTGTGGACATCCGGGTGTTGAGAGCACTAAGGATCTGGTTTCTAGATCTTTTTGGTGGCCCACTCTAACTAGGGATGTCAAGTCCTACGTGTCAGCCTGTGAGGTTTGTGCCAGGTCCAAGACACCTAGGACTCGCCCTGCTGGTAACCTACGACCTCTACTCATTCCCAGTAGACCCTGGTCCCATATCTCGATGGACTTTATAACTGACCTACCGCCGGCGGAGGGTAAGACTGTAGTTTGGGTAGTGGTCGACAGGTTTAGCAAGATGGTCCATTTCATTCCCCTGTCTAAACTCCCGAATGCCAAAACCCTGGCGTCTATTTTTGTGAAAGAAATTGTTCGATTGCATGGTATCCCGGAAAATATTGTTTCTGACAGGGGTGTGCAGTTTGTGTCCAAATTCTGGAGGGCCTTCTGTCAAAAATGTAAAATTTCATTGTCTTTTTCCTCTGCCTACCATTCTGAGAGTAATGGGCAGACTGAATGCCTTAATCAGTCTGTGGAACAATTCTTGAGGTTGTATGTTTCTGATGACCAGCAATTATGGGTGAAATTTCTTCCATTGGCTGAATTTGCTTTGAATAACCGTGTAAATTCTTCTGCTGGGGTTTCACCTTTCTTTTGTAACCATGGTTTCCATCGCCGTTTTCATTCTGGGTCATCCGTCTCCTCCTCTAACCCTGAGGCGGATAGGCTCTCCTCTGAACTGTGCACAGTTTGGGCCCGGGTTCAATCGAACTTAGAAAAGGCTCAAAGTTCTCAGAAACTCAAGGCCGATAGGAGACGTTCAAGGGGGGTGAATTTTCAGATTGGGGATAAGGTATGGTTGTCCTCCAAGAATCTCTCTCTTAAGGTAGATTCTAAAAAGTTTGCTCCTCGTTTTATTGGACCATATAAGATCACGGAGGTGATTAACCCGGTATCATTTAGGTTGGAGCTGCCCAAGTCATTCCACATTCATAATGTGTTCCATAAATCTCTGCTTAAAAAATATTTTGAACCGGTAGTACCATTGAAAGCCTCGCCTCTGCCGGTTCTTGTTAATGATGCTGTCGAGTATGTGGTGTCTAAAATAGTGGATGTCAGGAAGGTGCGTAATTCCTTGCAGTACCTGATTCACTAGAAGGGGTATGGACCTGAAGAGAGATCTTGGGTACCTGCCAGGGAGGTTCATGCTCCTAGACTTGTTCGAAAATTTCATTTAGAACACCCTGAAAAGCCATCGCCTGAAGTCTTGGGTCCGGTGGCCCCTCGTAAAAGGGGGGGGGTACTGTAATGCGGTTCCGAAGGTGCACTCGGTCTCCCATTAGCCGCAGACCTGCTGCTTAGCTTCTGGAGCGAGGATCTGTGTTTGACCTCGTTCACAGGGCGGCTTTGCTAGCTGGGAGGCCCCCTGCTCCTAAGTCTGCCTTGAGCACCGAGCTGATCACTCGGTGCTCGACTGGTTGGTCTGTCGGTCATGTGACGCTGGCCACGTCACATGACCCTCACTCCCCACTATATACAGGCAGCCTGCTGGCCACAGGTTGCCTGTTAATTTAGGTTCCACCTGTGACTTTGTCTTCCTGGCGTACTTACCTCCTGCTGAATTCCTGACGATCCTCTGCCTGCTCCTTGTGTACTTTGCTGCTCTCCTGGTATTCTGACCCCGGCCTCCTCCTGACGATCCTCTGCTGACTCCTTTGGTACTTCACAACTCTCCTGGTATTTATGACCCCGGCTTCTCCTGACAATTCTCTGCTTGCTCCATTTGTACTTTGTAGCTTTCCTGGTATTGACTCGGTCCGTTCACGTTCTGTTGTTTGTCTGTCTGTCATCCCTGCACTTATTCCAAGCTAGGGATTGCCGTCCAGTTGTCCCCTGTCATTAGGACTCGCGAGGCAAGTAGGCAGGGCCAGGGGTAAGGGTGGGGCGCAGTGGTCACTTCCCTTCCCCCTGTGTGTGTGTGTACACGACCGTTACACTTGTACATAGGAGGAAGTCTTATATTAGTTATATTCTTGTACATAGGATCAGTATTATAGTAATTATATTCTTGTACATAGGAGCAGTATTATAGTAGTTATATTCTTACCATAGGAGCAGTATTATAGTAGTTATATTCTTGTACATAGTAGCAGTATAATAGTAGTTATATTCTTATACATAGGAGCAGTATTATAGTAGTTATATCCTTGTACATAGGAGGCAGTATTATAGTAGTTATATTCTTGTACATAGGAGCAGTATTATAGTAGTTATATTCTTGTACATAGGAGGAAGTATTATAGTAATTATATTCTTTTACATAGGAGCAGTATTATAGTAGTTATATTCTTGTACATAGGAGCAGTATTATAGTAGTTATATTCTTGTACATAGGAGCAGTATTATAGTAGTTATATTCTTGTACATAGGAGCAGTATTATAGTAGTTATATTCTTGTACATAGGAGCAGTATCATAGTAGTTATATTCTTGTACATAGGAGCAGTATTATAGTAGTTATATTCTTGTACATAGGAGCAGTATTATAGTAGTTATATTCTTGTACATAGGAGCAGTATTATAGTAGTTATATTCTTGTACATAGGAGCAGTATTATAGTAGTTATATTCTTGTACATAGGAGCAGTATCATAGTAGTTATATTCTTGTTGTAACGGGGTTCCGAAGGCACACTCGGTCTCCCATTAGCCGCAGACCTGCTGCTTAGCTTCTGGAGCGAGGATCTTGTTCCCAGGGCAGCTTTGCTAGCTGGGAGGCCCCCTGCTCCTAAGTCTACTTTGAGCACCGATCTGATCACTCGGTGCTTGACTGGTTGGTCTGTCGGTCATGTGACGCTGGCCACGTCACATGACCCTCACTCCCCACTATATACAGGCAGCCTGCTGGCCACAGGTTGCCTGTTAATTTAGGTTCCACCTGTGACTTTGTCTTCCTGGCGTACTTACCTCCTGCTGAATTCCTGACGATCCTCTGCCTGCTCCTTGTGTACTTTGCTGCTCTCCTGGTATTCTGACCCCGGCCTCCTCCTGACGATCCTCTGCTGACTCCTTTGGTACTTCACAACTCTCCTGGTATTTATGACCCCGGCTTCTCCTGACAATTCTCTGCTTGCTCCATTTGTACTTTGTAGCTTTCCTGGTATTGACTCGGTCCGTTCACGTTCTGTTGTTTGTCTGTCTGTCATCCCTGCACTTATTCCAAGCTAGGGATTGCCGTCCAGTTGTCCCCTGTCATTAGGACTCGCGAGGCAAGTAGGCAGGGCCAGGGGTAAGGGTGGGGCGCAGTGGTCACTTCCCTTCTCCCTGTGTGTGTGTGTACACGACCGTTACACTTGTACATAGGAGGAAGTCTTATATTAGTTATATTCTTGTACATAGGATCAGTATTATAGTAATTATATTCTTGTACATAGGAGCAGTATTATAGTAGTTATATTCTTACCATAGGAGCAGTATTATAGTAGTTATATTCTTGTACATAGTAGCAGTATAATAGTAGTTATATTCTTATACATAGGAGCAGTATTATAGTAGTTATATCCTTGTACATAGGAGGCAGTATTATAGTAGTTATATTCTTGTACATAGGAGCAGTATTATAGTAGTTATATTCTTGTACATAGGAGGAAGTATTATAGTAATTATATTCTTTTACATTGGAGCAGTATTATAGTAGTTATATTCTTGTACATAGGAGCAGTATTATAGTAGTTATATTTTTGTACATAGGAGCAGTAATATAGTAGTTATATTCTTGTACATAGGAGCAGTATTATAGTAGTTATATTCTTGTACATAGGAGGCAGTATTATAGTAGTTATATTCTTGTACATAGGAGCAGTATTATAGCAGTTATATTCTTGTACATAGGAGCAGTATTATAGTAGTTATATTCTTGTACATAGGAGCAGTATTATAGTAGTTATATTCTTGTACATAGGAGGCAGTATTATAGCAGTTATATTCTTGTACATAGGAGCAGTATTATAGTAGTTATATTCTTGTACATAGGAGCAGTATTATAGTAGTTATATTCTTGTACATAGGAGCAGTATTATAGTAGTTATATTCTTGTATATAGGAGGCAGTATTATAGTAGTTATATTCTTGTACATAGGAGGCAGTATTATAGTAGTTATATTCTTGTACATAGGAGCAGTATTATAGTAGTTATATTTTTGTACATAGGAGCAGTAATATAGTAGTTATATTCTTGTACATAGGAGCAGTATTATAGTAGTTATATTCTTGTACATAGGAGGCAGTATTATAGTAGTTATATTCTTGTACATAGGAGGCAGTATTATAGTAGTTATATTCTTGTACATAGGAGCAGTATTATAGTAGTTATATTCTTGTACATAGTGGGGAGTATTATAGTAGTTATATTCTTTGACAATTTTCTTTTTTATTGAAAATCACATCAAAAAATGCATACCACAACGGTTTACAATGATGCAGATAATGGAGTACAGCATATACATCACAAAAATATATCACCTTGGTCTAACAGCTTGGGGACATATATTCATATATAAATTATGCATATAGATGGCAAAGAACATAAATACCCTCTAGGTATAATCATGCGTTAATTAAGCATAATCCGCTGATCTGTCATTATCCGCAGGTTATAGATATGTGGTTCAATATGGATAGAATATTGTAGTATGACAGGTAAGTATAATAACATAAGAATCAAGGAAAGGGGGGGGGGAGAGTATAAGGACTTAAGGTCAGGAACAAGGAGAGGAAGAAGTAGGGAACAAGGGAAGAGGGAAGAACATAGGGAAGGGGAACAAAAAACAAAAAACAACAATCACCTATCCATGACACATAAACATATAGGCATATCAAGTATAGAAGAGCGCATTAAATGTACCAGTAAGCGCAAGTGAACTTGTGATAGTTACACACAGTTAATCCTTGACATTAATGATTAGTTTATATTGAGAAGATCTGATTATAAGCTTACTCCACTGTGACGTTAGTGGTCTCTTGTGTTGAGTGCTTGCTTGTTTGGTCACCCCTGAACATGAACCAAGGTGTCCAGAGCTTCATGTATTTATTGTGATTCCTATCCTCCCAACTCGCCAGTTCCTCCATACAACATACATGATCCACTTTGTTCAGCCATGCCTCTACAGTGGGGGGTTCAGTGCGCAACCAATGCTGTGGAATGAGCAATCTGGCAGCCTGGAGTAATTGAGTAATCAAGCACTTCCTGGAGGGCGAGAAAGAGGGAGTTGGGAGCCAGAGGAGCACAAGGGTAGAGGGTATTTCTGTAGTTTCATGTGTAATTTTCTGAATAGTGGATAAGACTCCTTCCCAGAATGGGCGAATCTGCGGGCGAGACCAGAAGATATGAGATAAGGTGCCAGTGGCATCTAAGCACCTCCAGCATTTATCATCTTGTCTCATACCTCTTATAAACATTTTCTTCGGAGTTCGGTACCACTGAGTAAGGACCTTATATGTGTGTTCCTGTATCCTGGTGCACCTAGAAAAACCATGAGAATGTGCGTGTATGCGTATAATATCAGTCTCATCCAGCTCTATGTCCAGTTCAGTAGCCCAATGCCTCAAGTATTGCGGCGTTCCAGGAGAGCGGGGACTAACCAAAGCCAAGTAGCACAGGGAGATAAGCTTGTGAGGGACGGTCTCAGATGTCAAAAGTTTCTCAAACCAAGACTGGATTGGTTTATGTCTGTTATCTCTTATCAGAGGCTTAGAGACTGAGTTAAGCTCAATCAATTCTAGAAAATTACATGACTGTACAAGGGCATGAAGTGGGTGATCATTAGAGAGGTCGCCAGAGGCCGTCCCTAGGAATTCCTCTGTCTTAAATTTGCGTAGTTTAAGCCAGATCGAGGCAATTTGCTTGGCATTTGGGCGTGCAGCGAAGGGTAATAGGTCCGCTGGCATGGAGGGGGAGGGGTTGTTCAGAAGATTAAAAGTTTTGTTTAACTGCTGAATCACTGAGGCATTTCCCCCGAGTAAAACTTGCGACCTGAGATTTGAAGTGTTGAGGCCCCAAAGACCCGCTTTCTGAACTGAGGAGAGTTGAGCGAGCTCTAGTTCACTACCCCAGATTTGGTACTTAGAGGCATGTAGTTGTATCCATCTTTTCAGATGTATCGCCTGCTATACAGTAGTTATATTCTTGTACATAGGAGCAGTATTATAGTAATTATATTCTTGTACATAGGACCAGTATTATAGTAGTTCTATTCTTCTACATAGTAGGCAGTATTATAGTAGTTCTATTCTTGTTCATAGGAGCAGCATTATAGTAGTTATATTCTTGTACATAGGAGGCAGTATTATAGTAGTTATATTCTTGTACATAGGAGGAAGTCTTATATTAGTTATATTCTTGTACATAGGATCAGTATTATAGTAATTATATTCTTGTACATAGGAGTAGTATTATATTAGTTATATTCTTGTACATAGGAGCAGTATTATAGTAGTTATATTCCTGTACATAGGAGGCAGTATTATAGTAGTTATATTCCTGTACATAGGAGCAGTATTATAGTAGTTATATTCTTGTACATAGGAGGCAGTATTATAGTAATTATATTCTTACCATAGGAGCAGTATTATAATAGATATATTCTTGTACAAAGGAGCAGTATTATAGTAGTTATATTCTTGTATATAGGAGCAGTATTATAGTAGTTATATTCTTGTACATAGGAGCAGTATTATAGTAGTTTTATTCTTGTACATAGGAGCAGTATTATAGTAGTTATATTCTTGTACATAGGAGCAGTATTATAGTAGTTATATTCTTTCACATAGGAGCAGTATTATAGTAGTTATATTCTTGTACATAGGAGCAGTATTATAGTAGTTATATTCTTGTACATAGGAGGCAGTATTATAGTAGTTATATTATTATTATTATTATTTTTATTATTATTTATTATTAAAGCGCCACTCATTCCATAGCGCTGTACATATGATAAGGGGTGTACATACATAATACAGACAATTGCACTAATCATAAACAAGATGAGTTACAAAACTTGTACAGAAGGAGAGAGGGCCCTGCCCGTGAGGGCTTACAATCTACATGGTATGGGAGAAGGACACAGTAGGTGCGGGTGAAGTTGGTCATGGCGGTATAGAGGCAGCAGGGTCACGGGTTGTAGGCTTGTCTGAAGAGGTGGGTTTTCAGGTTTCTTTTGAAGGATTCCACTGTAGGTGAGAGTCTGATATGTTGGGGTAGCGAGTTTCAGAGTATGGGGGATGCACGGGAGAAATCTTGGAGTCGATTGTGGGAAGAGGCGATAAGAGGAGAAGAGAGAAGGAGGTCTTGTGAGGATCGGAGAGTGCGTGTGGGGGTGTATCGGGAAAGTAGCTCAGAGATGTAGGGAGGGGACAGGTTATGGATGGCCTTGTATGTATTTGTTAGTACTTTGAAGTGAATTCGCTGGGCAATGGGGAGCCAGTGAAGGGATTGGCAGAGGGGAGAGGCAGAGGAGTAATAAGGTGAGAGGTGGATTAGTCGGGCAGCAGAGTTGAGGATAGATTGGAGGGGTGCGAGAGTTCTAGATGGAAGGCCACAGAGGAGAATGTTGCAGTAGCCTAGGCGGGAGATAATGAGGGCATGTACAAGCATTTTGGCAGATTCAAAGTTAAGGAAAGCACGGATGCGGGAGATGTTTTTGAGTTGGAGGCGGCAGGTGGTGGAAAGGGCTTGGATTTGCGGTCGGAAGGAAAGGGCAGAATCCAAGGTCAGTCCAAGGCAGTGGACTTTGTTGACCGGGCAGAGTGTGCAGCCATTGATCATGATAGACAGGTCTGTTGGGGGGGTTGAACAAGATGGGGGAAAGATTATGAAATCTGTCTTATCCATGTTAAGTTTTAGAAAGTGAGAGGCGAAGAAGGATGATATAGAAGATAGACATTGTGGGATTCTTGATAGTAAGGTGGTGATGTCTGGACCAGAGAGGTAGATTTGTGTGTCGTCAGCGTAGGCGTGATACTGAAAGCCATGGGACTCTATGAGCTGTCCCATGCCAAAAGTGTAGATACAGAAGAGCAGGGGTCCTAGGACAGAGCCTTGCGGGACACCAACAGAGAGGGGATGAGACGAGGAGGTGGTGCGGGAGTCGGAGACGCTAAACGTCCGGTCTGTGAGGTATGATGTGATCCAGGAGAGGGCCAGGTCAGTGATGCCAAGAGATGAGAAAGTTTGCAACAGAAGTGAGTGGTCAACAGTGTCGAAGGCAGAGGACAGGTCAAGGAGAAAGAGGACAGAGTATTGTTTCTTGGTTTTGGCTGTCAGTAGGTCATTAGTGACTTTGGTAAGGGCAGTCTCAGTCGAGTGGTGGGGTCGGATGCCAGATTGTAGGCGGTCAAAGAGGGAGCAGGAGGAGAGGTGGGAGGACAGTTCTGAATGGACATGTTGTTCAAGTAGCTTTGAGGCATAAGGAAGAAGTGATATGAAGTAATAACTGGACAAGGAAGATGAGTCAAGTGAAGGCTTTTTGAGGATGGGTGTAATGATAGCATGTTTAAAAGCAGAGGGAAAGACACCAGAGTTTAGTGATAGGTTGAAGAGATGAGTTAGGGCTGGGATAAACACTGTGGTGAGGTTAGGGATGAGGTGGGATGGGATTGGGTCACGTGCACAGGTGGTCAGATGTGATCTGGAGAGTAGAGTGGAGAGTTTTTCTTCTGTAATGGTGGAGAAGCGGGTTTTGGGAGAAGAGGACTGTGTAGTAAAGCTTTCTCTGATGTTGACTATCTTTTGTTTGAAATATTTGGCAAAGTCCTCAGCTGAGAAGAGAGGAGAGGGTGGGGGCGCTGGGGGACGGAGAAGGGAGTTAAAAGTGCTAAAATGTTGTTTAGGGCTGTGTGACAAGGAAGATATGAGAGATGAGAAGTAGGCCTATTTTGTTATTTAAGTACATAGTAGGCAGTATTATAGTAGTTATATTCTTGTACATAGGAGCAGTATTATAGTAGTTATATTCTTGTACATAGTAGGCAGTATTATAGTAGTTATATTCTTGTACATAGTAGGCAGTATTATAATAGTTATATTCAAGTACATAGTAGACAGTATTATAGTAGTTATATTCTTGTACATAGGAGCAGTATTATAGTAGTTATATTCAAGTACATAGGAGCAGTATTATAGTAGTTATATTCTTGTACATAGGAGCAGTATTATAATAGTTATATTCTTCTTCATAGGAGCAGTTTTATAGTAGTTATATTATTGTTAATCAGGTTGGAGAGAGAGATTTCTAGCCAGGTTAGCTTCATTCTCAGGCCTCATTCACATGACCAGGGTATTGTCGACTCGCTCTCTTTACCTTACCCCCCATCCCCAATAATACGCGACAACCTAGGTGGATTTTATTGGCCACAGCAGCCATTTTTCTTATGAACATACATAACATAAATATTAAATAACATTAAATAACCTTAAATAACATTAACTGAGACCACGGGGAGGGTCCTTGGAGCCCCAAAAACCAGCTGGGTAACTGCCCTCACCTTTCCTTCATATTACCTCTAGGTGTTAAACGCCAGCTCAGAGGCAGAACCCGTTACCCCTGTGCAACACGAGGGCAGATACCCGCCATATGCCACTCCATCATCCAATCCCTGGGGAGTCCAGAGCCTCCTTTGGCTCCCTCCGCACCACGCCAGAGCCACCATAACCATTAACTCCAAGGACCCCCCACCGTCCCGCCCAGGCCGCTATGACAGAAAACAAGCCCTCCCTGCCTGGCCAACTCAAGTCCACCCTTCTCTATAATATTTATTTCTTTTTCTCTCTCTCTTCTTTTTTTTTTTAAACCCCCCAAAAAACAAAACCCTAACTCCCAGCACTTCCCCATCCATCACAACAAAGCCTCCCAAGAAAATGGGTGGGTGGGGGCTGTTACACTATGGCTGTCCACCTGCACTGACCCCTTTCCCACTATCCCCTTTTAACACCTACCTCCCACCCCCTGCAGCGCCGCTCCCTCCACCAACTTAACCCTTCCTCGCCTATCTTTTCCTAACACTCCCCCCAAACCTGGTCATGCTAGGCCTCCCCTTAGGCTCTCGGCCTCAGGTCCAGCCTATACTTGACCAGGGTATTGTCGACTCGCTCTCTTTACCTTACCCCCCATCCCCAATAATACGCAACAACCTAGGTGGATTTTATTGGCGCAGCCATTTTATTATGAACATACATAACATAAATATTAAATAACATTAAATAACCTTAAATAACATTAACTGAGACCACGGGGAGGGTCTTTGAAGCCCCAAAAACAATCTGGGTTACTGCCCTCGCCTTTCCTTCATATTACCTCTAGCTGTTAAACACCAGCTCAGAGGCAGAATCCGTTAACCCTGTGCAACACGAGGGCAAATACCCGCCATATGCCACTCCATTATCCAATCCCTGGGGAGTCCAGAGCCTCCTTTGGCTCCCTTCCCACCACGCCAGAGCCACCATAACCACCTACTCCATGGACCCCCCACCACCCATACCTCACCCCCTTGCGTCCCGCCACACCCGCAAAGCCACCTCAATCCCGTCCTGCAACCCTGAGCACCACAAATCGATGCCCACCGCTTTCAAATGCACCCCATCACTTCTCCAAAACTCCCCCTCACCTGCTTCCAGCTCCATGTGCCTCACCGCCACACCTCCATTCCTCGCCACAAAGCGTTCCACCGCCCTATTGACCTTAATCCTTGCTTTGTTTAGCCTATTAACCGATCTGGCCTCCCTCCAATGCTTTCTTGGCACAATATCTGACCAACTGTCACCATAAGAGGAAACTGCGCCCACAACCTAAGCAGATCAAATTTGATATCCTTGGTGAGCTCCCTACAGGGGCGCACCCCCAAATCATTCCCCCCCACATGCAACACCAAAACCCCCGGGGGAGAATCCAGCCTTGCAAACCTGTGAAACTCAGGCAAGACCCTGTTCCACATCATGCCTCTCATTCCCAACCACCTGACCACCGCCACTTCCCTTGCCACACCCAGCTGCCTACCTTCCGGTCTAACATCTGCCCGCAACGCCCCCCCAAAACACGTAGGAATGTCCCATAATCCATACCAGGCAAGCCGCACCACCTGCAAAACAAAAACACATAGTCAACGATAGAACTGCCCTCTCACCCCCCAACACACTCTGTCCCCCCAACCCAACTCCCTCATAATAATGCCGGCCGCACATATGACCTAGACCGGACAGACTCCCAACGACCTATGCGACAAATCACTTCATCACCCAGGCCTCTACGAGCCGCCTCTGTGGCCACACCAATGCATTTTAAACAATCCCGAAACACCGCTATAAACTGAAACCGAGACAGGAACGATCCGTCCTCGTGAACCAACAGCGGCCCCACCCCTCCAAGTCCCCACCCCCCAAAGTCCCTAAGACATTGTATCGGGCATACCACCGAACCCTCTACCTGAAACAAAACCAAACGGCACCCCTTACCCAACTGATCTGTTTTCGACCGCCTAATCCTAAATTCGATCTTGTCATGAAAAAGTTCCATATCCTTCCTTCTCAAACCCCCCACACGGAACCTGCATTGGCTAACCAATTCCCCTATCCTCAACACCCCAAAAAATGCTAGAGAAAAGGCCAACCGAAACAACCGTTCTTCTCCCACTGACACACAAACTTGCCTCAAATGTCCACACAAATCCCCCAACAACCCAAAAAAGTCCGGCCGGCGTTGATCCCCTTGTACAGATGACTTTCTCCAACCCTTCAACGCCTGAACAACCCAGAAGGACTTCGTAACATCTTGCCCACCCCGGCCCTTGCACCCAAAAGCCACACCCGCCATAAACTTGCTCATCCTGAATACCGACCAGCCTTCCTCCCTGCAGTGACCCACAAACAGCAGCAACAACACCCCTTCCTCAAACCCACACCCTTGAAAACGCTGCCGCCATGCTTTCCACAGATCCCATGCATTCCCCAGACGCCAAGGACCACCTCACCAACTCGTCTACTGACCGAATGGCAGGTTCCACAATTCCTGCGGGAAGCCCGTTCCTTCCTCGTCCGCCTCCGGTGCCAGCACCCGAAACCGGTCCCACTGGAAACGAGACAAAGCATCCGCAATTGAGTTATCCACCCCTGGGACATGGGCCGCGATTATCCAAGAATTCAGCGACAAACAGACCAGAACCAAGTGTTGCAGTAAGCGCACCACTGGCGGTGACGAGGCCGACAGGTGATTAATGGATTTCATCACCCCCAAATTATCACAATGGAAGCACACTTTTCTGTTTCTAAAGAATTCCCCCCATATAGCCACCGCCACCACAATGGGAAAAAGCTCCAGCAACACAAGGTTCTTCACCCACCCTTCTTCCTTCCATTTCTCTGGCCATTCCCCCACGCACCACCGTCCTTGCAAATAAGCCCCAAAACCTAACCCACCCGCAGCGTCCGTATACAAGTCAAGATCCGCTGCCGCCATGACGTCCGCCATCCACAAAGACCGCCCATTGTACCCTTTTAGAAAGGACACCCACACCCCCAAATCCTCGCGCACCTCCCGGTGGAGCAGCACAAAATGATGAGGGGACTGGACTCCCGCTGTCGCCCTCGCCAACCGTATACAAAAAATTCGCCCCATGGGCATAATACGGCACGCGAAGTTAAGCTTCCCCAACAATGACTGAACCTCCCGCAGCCGCATCTTTTTACGCCCACCCGCCGCCGCCACCCCCTCTCTCAAATCCAGCACCTTGTCCTCTGGTAGCCTACACTCCATCGCCACTGTGTCCCCAAAAAGCTCAAAACAGTAGTAGGGCCCTCAGTTTTTTCCGACGCTAATGGCACCCCAAAACGCTGAGCCATTGCCTCGAAAGAGTGTAACATAACCAAACAACCACTCCCCCCTGGCGGCCCAATGAACAAAAAATCATCCAAATAATGGATGATGGACCCCCAACCCGACTGTTCCCGCGCAACCCACTCCAAAAATGTACTAAAAGACTCAAAATACGCACACAAAACTGAACAACCCATGGGCAAACATCTATCAACAAAAAACCCACCCTCCCAAAAACAGCCCAGCAAATGTTGACACTCAGGGTGCACCAGCAACAGCCGAAATGCCGCCTCAATGTCCACCTTGGCAAACAGCGGCCCTTGCCCGTACTCCCTAACCCAACGAACCACCTCATCAAATGAGGTATAAACTACCGAATACAATTCCAGGCGATCCCGTCGTTAACCGAATCCCTTTTTGGAAACGAAAGGTGATGTATGAGACAAAATTTGTTAGGCTCTGTGGCGAAACCAACCTCGCCACTGGGTTTTGGAGAGGACTGGCTGCTGGCCTCTTGCCCCTGGATTATGGGCCATATACTAACTTTTCAACCCCTGAACCTATTCAAGTGAATTTTGGATAGGTTTGTCCCCAAGTTATACTGTTTAAATTGATGTAAGTTATATGTATGGCCAATGTAAACTCACAAAGTTATAACAATTTATAATAAGTGTAACTTGTCAGCTTGGGAGGAAAATGCTGGGTGTGTTTCTATTGTGCCATTGTCCCATTGTGTGTTTAAAGGGTGATGTCTGTCCTGTTGTCTGCGCTTGTGTATTGGTGACTTCTCTTTGTCTTGAGAGATAATTGGATTACGCCTCGGTTGTCTCCAGGACAGAGAGGAGGAAACCATGATGCATTGTGGGGATGTATTGTCTCTGTGTATCCTACAGTGCTGCATATCTGTCCTATGTCACAAGTCTTCCTTCTGGTCCCCTAGGGGCGTGTAGTTACATTGTATGTGTTGTTAATTACTGATTGGTTGTATTTCAAACCCTTGTGGGCAGTACTATGTTTGTGGTTTATGAATAAAAGAGGCTGTACGTGAAGTACAGTCAGACCACTGCTTGACCCTCAACACGGAGCCTTGTCTCGTTATTGGGGGGATTCGCTGTATGCTGTTAGAAGACCGATTGCCAGAAGTGTAAGCTGATCCCTGTTCGTCTGCTAGCAGCTATTCGTGAGGTTCCAGTTTGGAGTGCTACTTTGTATCCAGTTCGGTCGTTTGGTGTTCTGCAAGTAGCTGTGCCTGTCTCTCAGAAAGGGGCATATCGCCTAAACGGATTTTAACCCCTTGTCTGCTGAAACGGTCCGTTACAAGCTCCTTCTTTGGAACTACCCCCAGCGGTGACACCCTCAACTCCGGCATCGGCATCTCCCCAAAGGGACCTGCCATGCGCCCCAATTCAACCTCCTTCCTTAACTTCTCTGACACCTCCCAGGGGAACTCCGCCGCCGACCGCAAGTTCCGCCCCCCTTTTCTACCCCCCCCCCTTTCACAAACGGGATGCGAAACCCCCCACCGTCCGGATACCTACTTAGGAACAGCGCCATCTCGGCCACCCGAATTGGCGTCTGCCCCTTTTCCAGCTGCGACCCCCTAACTCCTCCCTTTCCTTCCCTTCAAGCATCTCTGCGCTCAGTGATTCCCACTGCAAGAGGAACATTCGTTCTTGAACTTACACTTGTCCCCATACTTGCATCCCTCCTCATTAAACTGGAAACATAACCCCTTTTGAGAGGCCGCCGAGCACTCCGCATACCCAAAACCCCCGGCTCCTCCCTGAAAGGACTGCCCTTCCCTAACCGGGGCCATCACCCGCATCCACAAGCCAATGTCCTTATGGTCCCATCGGATGCTCATACGCACTGCCTTCCGCTGCCGAAACTGCTCGTCATAACGCAGCCACCCTTGTCCCCCGTACACCCGGTATGCTTCCCCAATCGCATCCTGGTAACAAAAAAGTGCGGAGCAGTTTTCCGGCGCCTTCTCCCCAATGACGCTGGTTAGGATCACAAATGCCTGCAACCAGTTGGAAAATGTCCTCGGAATCAGCCGGTGCCGCCGCTTATCTTCCTCTTCCTTCTTTTTATCCTTCCTCTTGTCCCTGTCCAAATTAAAACGATCCAGCGGGAGCAACAAGAATATGTCGACATATTCTCCCCTCCAAATTCTTTCCTTAACCTCCGGCTTCAAGTGGGCCCCAGGGGCCCCTCAAAGCACACGTATACTTCGCCCCTCGCTGCGTCATCCATTCTAGGTTCCCCATTATCCCTCGCCCCCTCCTTCTCCCCCTCAGCCGAGCCTAGCGGAACCGCTGCCCCCCCCGGACGCGCTCACAGCCGCCTCCCCCCTGTTGACCCCCCCCCACTAGCGACCTCAGGTGTAGACCCCGGCAACCCCCGCACTGGCGACCCGGACGCTTGCCCAGCTCCCACCAGACCCTTAACCAGCTCCCGCAAACCCAACAGCAATTCCCCCAAACCGCCTGTGACAGATGCCCCCGGGCCCCCCTAAACCCCCGGAGCCCCCCCAAACAAGAAACCGTTAACTGAGAATCCCCATGTGTCTCACCTAGCTGCGTGGACGCTGTGATTCCACCAGCCGTAACGTGATGCAGTACAGCTTGACTGGCGTAGCCGACACTTTCGGACGTCCTGGGCTGTTCTGCACCAACCGCACTCTCTCCTGACCTCGCAGTCCTCCAAGCCTGCAGTACTGCAGCTTCGCCATTAGGGGCCGCCACCACCTGGGCAGACGTCGCCTCTGGGCCAGCATCCTGCTGCCCGACTCTCTCATCCAGCACAGGGCCGCCATCTTGACCCCGCCGTGCACCCGGACCCGACTGCCTCGCTCTCCCCCGCCGGGAACACACACCCCCGATCGGGGCTGCTGCCGAACCTGCTCTTGCTCCACCGATGACTGCTGCTAACGAGGGGGCGCCTGGCCGCCCCCTCTCCGGGTGCCGCCTCACATGTGGATTCCTCCCAGCGCTCCTACCCGCGGCGCGTGCTGGAGGGTCCCGGGAGGGGACTAAGGCGTGCCGGAGGCCTAACCCTCCACAGCCGGCAACTGGGGGACTCCGTGATGCTGGCCTCCCACGACCCCGGAAGCAATCCCTGGATGGATTTCTGCAGCCAATCCGTCCCTCTGCTCTCCGCCGCTGCCCGAAGCTGCGCTAGCAGCGTATCCAATTCAGACACCGGGACTGCCATCACCCTACACCGGTAAGTACCACATTAGCTGGGTTGTTACACTATGGCTGTCCACCTGCACTGACCCCTTTCCCGCTCCTGCTATCCCCTTTTAACACCTACCTCCCACCCCCTGCAACGCCGCCCCCTCCACCAACTTAACTCTTCCTCGGCTATCTTTTCCTAACACTCCCTCCAAACCTGGTCATGCCAGGTATCCACAACTGCACGTCCATTCCGGGGCCCCGCAAAAATAAATTAAATATATATAGCAATACAGACAAGAATAGGATATTTTTCAGAAGTAAAAAAAAAAAATTTCATTGTGGCATGCATTTGGCCGGGATCTATGTTTTGCATAGACGCGATTTGCGAAACACCGTGTGCAGAAGGTGAGAACCTGAGTAACCATAAGTGTGAAGACTAAACCCAAAGATCATGGAAACAATTACCAAGTCTCAGTCCTTCAGTCCAATGGTTATTTGTTATGCCTTTGATTAGGAGTTTACTCTTATAGTCAAAAGTCTACAGGAAGAACGATGCATTCTCATACTCTTGAACCTACCTGCACTGTCCTGTTAAGCTGACTTTCTCAAGATGATTGTATACACTCCAGTGTCGAGTACTGACCAAAAATAACTTTTGTTCCTCGTAATAACCCAGGCCATTGCCAATGAAAATGAAATGCAGTTAAACATTACAGAGATTCTAAGAAACAAAATTTGCTGGTTTTTCGACCGCAGATGGGATCTGTGCAGTGTACCTGGAAACATACCCCACCAGAGACCTCAAATCTCATTTTATTGAAACAAGACTTATGTCCAGTTTGACATTTGATAATTGAGCAATTAGACATGGCTTTATTTCCCATTGACTTTAACCCAAAGAATATAAAACCAGTTAGACTTTTACCTGCTCTTAACCCAGGAGGAGGGAGCATGAATAAATGTAAGGTTTATATGGCTCTGTGGGCTCTAGTGCATCCCACCTACCCGATTATAGCCAAGAGGGATATAGATGACACAAGGTGGACTAGGTTATTGACAGCTCTTTGATTGTCTTGTGCTAGGTGGTAACAGAGGAAGAATAGAAATCTTGATGGAGATAAGTACTAGATTAAAGAGATTTTAGGACCTGATTTTATAAATGTAAGTGATTACTGGTGCCTCAGGGCATCATTGTGTACTAACAATTAATTCTAAAGTTCCACGATAATGACTTGATTTCAGTTGTCTTCAGCAATATCATCTTCTTTTCCATTATTTTTAAAAGCGACTTCAATACATAGATTTTCTTGGTTAAACACGACTATAACCAGGTGACATGACTGTACAGTGTATGTATATTTTTGGCCTTCCAGGGGAGTTTTATTGCAGGAACTAGAACTTTGGGGATTTATCTCTTGGCCAGTCAACTCATGAGATGTGACACCCAGGCCTGGTTTCTCTTGCCTCCAAAGAACAGCAAATGTACCTTTGTTCCTCTAAAGTGAACTATTTGTCTTGTCAGTAGACTGTGAAACTAATAGAGGGCGCTTTTCATAACTCAATAGCGCCCTCTATTGGTTTTCATAGTCTTATGACAGCTGAAAAACAGGGCAGATTCTGCTCATTTGCATGTCTTTCCCATAAGCCCATGTTTATGCAAATTAGTTTTTACATGACAAACCTTTATAGAAAGGTTATTGAATATTATGTTAGGACAATCGGAAAACTTTTTATCGCCCTAATGATATTGATCTAGGTGTGCAGTTCCACCCAAGCCATCCAACAGATGCAAAATATCTTTGAGGTTTACTGGCTCTCAGTCAGAGCAGAGCTGGTTTGGAATATCTCATAGTGCACAAGGCTGCCATTGTAAGGTATGTTGACTAAGCCTGTCATCTATTATGTACGACATACAATAGACAACCACACAAAGGCTGTATATGCCAAAAGCCATACCTGGCTTTTGGCATATACAGCCTTTGTGTGGTTGTCTATTGTATGTCGTACATAATAGAAGTCTAAGACGCATCCATGCTGTTTCCAAACCATTTTGATGGGGTTTCCATCAATTTCTAACCTTTTTTTTATATACAAGGCACCCTCTCCTCTTCCGAGCAGGGGGTGCCTGGTTGTCTCCCATTGACTTCCATTATACTTGGGTGCTTGGCCAAGCACACGAATATAACAATGTATTTGGGCCGAACCCATGAACACCTGAATACTTTGGTGGTCACTCATCACTATTTGTAACCTTTTTTTATGGACCAGGTACCCTCCCCTCTTCCGAGCCTGGTTGTCTCCCATTGACTTCCATTATACTCGGGTGCTCGCTGATCACTATTGCTTATTTTTTTTTAAATAATCAAATTGTACTTACCTCATCCATTTGAGCATGAAGAGGCTGCCATGGAAGATCCATCACAAAAACTCACATGGCGTGTGATGTCGCCCAGCGTGGTGATGTCATACGTCACCGCGCAAAAGATTTAGCACAGGATCTTGAAGCAAGATGGCATCTTTGCACTCAAATGGCTGAGGTAAGTATAATCTTTTTTATTTTTACCGCCATTTCAGGGAAAATTGATTCATTACTAGGAAGCACAAGGAAAATCCGCTTTGCAGCAAATCAAATTTTTCCTGAAATTCGGATCGAAGTCTACTTCATTAACTTTGATTCGCTCAACACTACTTTTGGGCTAAAAAACTTTTTTTTCAAACATTCTGTTTGCATTCTGCCAGTTCCTGTTTTCTTTGAATCCCATCATCTGAGGGCTCATGTGTAGCTCTTACCTCTGATCTCCTGACCTCATTATAGCTCAATTGTTATCAAACCAATAAGAATATGGATTAAATAATTCTTTATAAGTTTATGATTTTAGCCCAAAATGAGTAAAATGCAATCATAGAAAAATGCCCCCTCGGGTGAATTTTTCTCCCCACATAAATATATATATCAATCTGCTCAGCAAATCCGACTCTATAACATGCTGCATGGTCACCATGATATGTTCATGTCCATGAAGTCCCGGAATTCACCTAGAGCTAGTAAAAATCATGAGCCAATAGTTGAAACCTTAACAATATTCCGGAGTCCTTTCACCTCCATGCTACTCAGGATAACCCGACCACTAGACGTTCAGCTCCGTGCATGCAATGGAATAAAATATTACTTTTTAATTTCATTTCTTTTCCATGTCTTTCATAAGAGGATTGTGACAGACCTCAGTTAATTAGCTGTTTATGAGGAACCCAGGATCAGAAATGTTTTATTTTCCAGATCTATCAATGCTTTAGGTGACTTTAACACAAAGTTAAACGCTTCACCCACACGAAGCCGCCTGCCGCATTCATAAGTCATTCCTTCCATCACAGGGAGCTGCTGCTATTTCTCCGGTGATATAAAAATAATCATATTGCAGTGAAATGAACTTTCTTCCACTTGAATGGCTGCCAAAGATTATAGCGCAGTCTTAAATCTGATCATGGATTAATTTCGGGGGGCAAACCCTCTAATTTGCGGTAACTTTATAACATAATTGCTTTACTGTTCACTGGGGGTAAAACACTCTCTGCTCTTTATATTTGGAATTACTAAGGCTACATTTCCTTCAAATAAAAAAGAAAATGAAAGTTGTAAAAAAAAATTTAAACATGATCAATCATTAAAGGGAAACTTGGTAAAAAAAGGAGACTGATTTTCCCAAAAGGAGATGCTTGATTAATTTAGATTTGTTTCCTCGATCTGTTCTTTGGGAGTTTTGATAAGAAGAAGACTTGTTGTCTCCATGTAAATTTTTGAAGGACAGTTACATTCTGAAAGTGTAGAAAGACCATAGTCTACCTCAGTGAGGTTAGTGCCTCAATCTGCCGGAACTGCCCTTTTCCAGTATTATCTTTAAAAGACCTATAATACATTTACTCATCTTTAGTATTTACAAGTCCTCGTAGATCCAGAGTAAGGCCAAAATGTGAAATGCTGATCTTTTTTGGTGTTTCCCAATGGCAAACAAATTAAAAGCCAAACGTTAAACTGTTAGGAGGGGCACAGTACATTGTCAATTTGTCTGATCCAGCCCTAAACAACCACTTAAACGAATTGTGCCAAGTTCAATTTGGTAGAAAAGTGGCTAAAATCTGAACATTGAAAGGGTTTCTGGGAATAGTGTATTCATATTCTTTTATGTGGGACGGCAGAATGGACATATGGATGCGCATTTTTTGCGGCCCCGTTCAAGTGGATGGTCCGCAATCGGTCTGAGATGGGATGTGGACCAAAAATATGATTGTGTGCATAAGGCCTAATTATAATTTCTTGACCCTGCAAAAATCCAGAAGTTTCGGTTTGGAGTAGACTATATTCAGAAATGAAAATACATCTCTCACAAACGTGCTCCCAACCTGCATAGTGCAAAAACTTTCTGCTCCTTGCATTATAGGTAACAGTATGGTTTCTACACTGTAGCAGTTCAAAATTTTCCTACACCAGCCATTATGTGTCAAAATCCAATACAGGAAGGTACGCATGGTTAGGCGGCAACTCATCTCTGCCTAGGGTGGAAATAAGATGGATAACAGGGCACATGGAAATATATGCAATGCATCATGGGAGAAAGTATTTAAAGGCTGCCTGGCACTACCAAAATCAGTTTCAAAGTAAGCATACCGTCACGTAGGCGCCATTGCCCCAAAATGTAACCGCACCTTCCTTGTAAAAATCTGATTGTGTAATCCTGAGAAATTCTTCTTTTTAATTTTATGCAAATAAGGATTTTGGTGCACAGGGGTGGTACCAGGGGTTGAGTGCACCTAGTTTCAACATGTACCTCAGCACTACTGACTTTGAAATATTTGAGACAGTCAATAAAACAAGCGTGGAAGGCATGGGTATGCAGATGGAGCAGTAGTGCCATCTCAATATTATTCATGTACCCCTTTAAAAAAATATATATGTAATATACACTCCCATAGTTTTTTCTACTTCAGGGTCGATAAACCTTGGACAAACTTTCCTCATAACTGAGGAAATTGTCGAAATCCGCTATGCAAGTTAATACAAGCCGAGAGGTCAGATTGGCTCATTTGTCACCACTTGGATGAAGTAGGATAGACCTTGAAACAAGAATGTGACATGTGTGATGGCTTGGAAGGGATGGAGGAGAAGAACCAGTTCCTCAAGTTCCTGCTCGCTCAGCATGTTACATTCAACAATGGAGATTTGGGGATTTGGAGGATCTTAAAATTCTCCTTCACTTTCTTGATGATTCGCTCTGATAGACGGTAGGCTTGGTTCTCGGGATTGGACTTGTTTTTCTTTGCTTAAAATAGACGTTGCACTTTGGACCATAAAAAAGTCAACATATCTGGTGTGAGGTGAGGAGTTCAAGAAAATTGGCCCAGACCTCAACGAACCCCACAATATTGATGTTATTACAGAGTATAGGGTTTCCATAATATTCTAGGCAGTGAAAGCATAGGAATGTCACAATCCTCATCTGTAAATTCCTGTGTAATTTCTAAAATTTCTACATCCAAAAAGATGTTTTTGGAATATGCTGGTAATGAAATCTTTATTATCTGAAGTGCATCATACTCTGAGCTCTCATATTCAGGGACTACAGAAGGTGTAGTGAGGCATTTCATCACAGTGGGCAAACATTTGGTACAAGAATATGTCTCAACCACTACTGAGATGTACTCAGTGTTACGGCAGTGGGTGTGGAACCCTGTGTCAACCAGCAGATTCGGCTTAGGGCTAATCCTAAAGGTGTTATTCCAACAATGCCCTGATATTCACTATTTAACCTTTATAGGCATCTAGAATTTGCTACAGAGGAGCCAACAGGTAGCTACTTCCTGTAGTAGTCTCTGTATAGTTGGCAGCTGACTCAAGGGGGTCAGAGACACTAGTGCACGGATTAGGCAAAGTGGAAGTCAGGAACAGGCCGAGGTCAGGGCAGGAGGAATACGAGCAATCCAATAAATGGTCCAAGGTCAGGCCAGGCAGCAAAAGGTCAATACGGAGGTCAGGTACATGTCAGATCAGGCACTCGAGAATCAATCAGAGTCAGGAATCAGGCAGCAATCGGTACATGGGTAGGCAAACAGAATCAGCACACCTTCGCAAGAATTAGCAAGTTAGAATAAGCTATCGCTAAGGCACCCTCCCACTGGAGAAGGTGCCTGAAATACCTGAAATACCAAGGTTCATCAGCTATTGGATGACACATTAGAGTGCACATGCTGGCCCTTTAAAAGCCAGAGGATGTTGTCTGAGTAGTACACTACTTTTACAGACTGACAATAATACGCACCAAACCGAAGATAAAATTGATTTTAGAGGAAAAATTGTTAGGAAACATTCTTTCCTGTATTTTTACCTGTATATAAAGTGCAAGTGCTGCCAAAAATTACAAGGAAGAGGCACTCCGATACACCCTGTATATCACATAAAGGAGGGCCTCATTCATATTGTGGTACAATTGTTCAGGTAGTGGGACTTCTACACTCATAAAGCCTATGCACTATGTGAAAGGGTTGCCAAAAATTACAAGGAACCGGCACTACAATACATCCTTTATTACACATAAAGGAGGGCATCATACACAGCCTTTAAAAATTATGATTGATGGCATGCAGGTGACCATCTAAAACATTAGGGGTGAGGGCCTGCTGCCAAGCTGACCATCTAAAAAATTTAGTGGGCGAGGGCCTGCTGCCGAGCTGACCATCTAAAAATGTAGGGGTGAGAGTCTGCTGCTGAGCTGACCCTCTAAAACATTATGGTTGAGGGCCTGCTGATGACCCTTAAAAACATTATGGGCGAGGGCCTGCTGGTGACCCTCTAAAACATTAGGAGCGAGGGCAGCCTAATAAGCATGTTGATGTGATGGAGGAGGAGGATGAGAAAAGGGAGATTGAACCATAAACCCTTTTTAGTGGTGGAAAGGGTGCATGGGAATACAGTGTGTTCAAAACACCATAAAAGCCACATTTAGTGTAACGGGGCGCCGAAGGCGCACTCGGTCTCCCATCAGCCGCAGACCTGCTGCTTAGTTTCGGGAGCGAGGATCTGTGTTTGGCCTCGTTCCCAGGGCGGCTTTGCTAGCTGGGAGGCTCCCTGCTCCTAGGTCTGCCTTGAGCGCCGAGCTGATCACTCGGTGCTCGACTTGTCTGTCTGTCGGTCATGTGATGCTGGCCACGTCACATGACCCTCACTCCCCACTATAAATACAGGCGGCCTGCTGGCTACAGGTTGCCTGTGATTTTCATCCTATAGGCTGTGTACTTTATTGTTATTAAGCTACCTCTGGAATTGAACCTCGATCCGCCTCTTGACACCTCTTATGCCTGCTCCCTGTACCTTAACGCTACCTCTTGGATTTTGACCTCGGTTGTTTGCGGATTTGTCTTTGCCTATTCCCTTGTTCTGACGTGACCTCCTGGACTGACCTCGGCAAGTTGACCCGCCTCGCCTTCCATTTTTGTTCTTCCTCTTGTCCGCTTATTGTAACTTCTCAGTGGCTGTCCTCTTCCGTGCTGTCTCTTTCTCTCTGCTTGCACTCAGTAGGTTAGGGACTGTCACCCAGTTGCGCTCAGTCACCTAGGGCGGGTGGTGCAAGTAGGCAGGGACAGGGGACCGGGTGGCAGCTCAGGGGGTGCACCTCCGCTCTATCTTGATTTCCGTGACTCTACAGGTGACATTTAGAGTGCCTTTATGCTCAGCCGCTTTCCTCTGGTGGAGTAGAGAACTCAGGGGCAATCCAGGCCTTGCAAATTTTTATAAGAGTCAACCTGTCAGCATTTTCAGTTGACAGGCGGATGCACTTATCAGATATTATGCCCCCAGCAGCACCAAATACCGGCTGTGACAAAATTGTGGAGGCAGGGCAGGCCAGCACCTCCAAGGCGTAGAGCGCCAGTTCATGCCACGTGTCCAGCTTGGACACCCAATAGTTGTAAGGCACGCAGGGATCCAAATCCAAAATTTTTCCCTCCTTGTGACTCTAGGCTGCGCATCAGGTTGAGGGTGCTGGCGAGGTGTCATAAAACTGTCCCAGGCCTTGGAGAGTGTTGCCCTGCCTCTGTTGGAACTGCTGTGTGTTCACCTCGTCTCCCCTCCTTGGTTGCCCAAGGAATTATGTACTCTGTCGCCAGCGTTGTCAGCTGGAATTTTTTGGAGCAATTTTTCCACAGGGCCTTCTGGTATTGCAACATTTTGCTCGTTCTCCCCACCACTGGAATGAGAGATGAGAAGTTCTCTTTGTAGTGGGGGTTGAGAAGGGTGAACACCCAGTAATCGATGTTGGCCAAAATGCATACAACACGAGGGTCACGGGAAAGGCAGCGTAACATAAAGTCAGCCATGTGTGCCAGAGTCCCAACAGACAAGACTTCGCTGTCCTCATCAGGAGGATGACTCTCAATCTCCTCATCCTCTTCTTCCTCTTCTACCCATCCACGCTGAACAGATGGAATAAATCTTCCATGGGTACTACCCTCTGTAGCGGAGGCAACCGTCTCCTGCTTCTCCTCCTCATCATCCAATTCGCGTTGAGAAGACAAACTGATGGTGGTCTGGCTATCACCCTGTGTACTTTCTTCCCCCATTTCCACCTCTTCCACATGCAAAGCGTCTGCCTTCATTGTAAGCAGCGAGCGCTTGAGTTAACACAGAAGTGGGATGATTACGCTGATAATAGCGTTATCCCCGCTTTGTTTCCTCAAAGTTGCGTAAAACCTCACAGAGGTCAGACATCCATGCCCACTCGTCGCTTGTGAAAAGCGGAAGCTGACTGGAAAAGCGACGACCATGTTGCAGCTGATATTCCACTACTGCCCTCTGCTGCTCACAAAGCCTGCCCACCATGTGGAACGTCGAGTTCCAGCGTGTGCTCACGTCGCACAACAGCCGGTGAGCTGGCAATTGCAAGCGCTGCTACAGCATTGCCAGACCGGCAGAAGCTGTCGATGACTTGCAGAAATGGGCACATACACAGCGCGCCTTCACCAATAGCTCAGGCAAATTGGGGTAGGTTTTGAGAAACCGCTGAACCACTAGGTTGAACACGTGGGCTAGGCATGGTATGTGTGTCAGCTTGCCGAGCTCCAAAGCCGCCACCAAGTAACGGCCATTATCAGACACAACCATGCCTGGTTGTAGTTTGAATGGTGAGAGCCACATCTCAGTCTAGTCCCTTATTCCCTGCCACAGCTCTGCGGCGGTGTGCTGTTTGTCACCTAAGCAGATCAGTTTAAGCTAGGCCTGTTGCCGCTTCCCCACTGCAGTGCCTGATGTCTGACTGGTGCTGCAAGATGATAATTCAGAGGTGGAAGTGGAGGAGGAGGCGGAGTAGGAGAAGGGGGTGTTGCAGCAACTTACGTAGGTGGCGGCAGAAACCCTGATGCAAGTAGGGTCCGCAATCCTGGGCATCAGTAGCACCTGTGCCATCCCAGGGTATGACTCGCTCCCAGCCTCCACAATGTTCACCCAGTGTGCCGTCAGGGAAATGTAGAGTTCCTGGCCAAAAGCACTTGTCCATGTGTCATTCAATAAGTGGACCTTCCCAATAACTGCATTGGTCAGGGCATGGGTGATGTTACGGGACACATGCTGGTGTAAGCCTAAATGGTAACATTTCCAGGGCCAGCAATTTTGAAAGGTGCCATGGTCTGTGGGTGGGTGGGTATTTGCGCTTTTGTTCAAAGGCCTGGGGTATAGACATCTGTACACTGCGCTAGGACACAGAAGTGGATGTGCTAGCTCATGGTGCTTGCGAAGGTCCAGGTGCATGGCGAGAGGCATCTGGGCCTGCATCTTGGACAGGGGATTGGCCAGCACGTAACACAGGGGAAGAGGAGGCAGTGGTGTGACCCACAGACACAGATTGTGGACGCAGTCATTCGGCCCACCTATTAGGGTGCTTTGATGCCATGTGGCGGATCATGCTGGTGGTGGTGAGGTTGCTAGTGTTCACGTCCCTGATCATTTTGGTCTGGCACATGTTGCAAATGACAATTCATTTATCATCCGCACTTTCCTCAAAAAAGCGCCAGACTGCGGAACACCTACCCCTTGGCAAGGGAGATTGCCGCAAGGGGGTGTTCCGGGGAACAGTTGCGGGCCTGTTTGGTGTGGCCCACCTTCTCCCTTTTGCCACCCCACTGTCTCTTCCAGCCTGTTGCGGTGCTACGGATCCCTCCCCCTCTGTACTGCTGTCCTCGCTCGGCTTGCCATCTTCCCAGGTTGGTTCAGTGACTTCATCGTCCAGCACCTCCTCTTCCACTTCCTCACTCTGGTCATCCTCCTGACTTGTTGACCTAACAACAAGCTCAAATATTGACAACTGTGTCTCATCCTCATCATGAACCTCTTGAGACACTAATTGCGGTTGACTTATTGGTAACTGTGTCTCATCATCATCATACACCTCATGAAACACTAATTGCCGTTCCCCACGTCATCTTCTTCTGACTGTGGATGCTCCAGAGTTTGGGAATCAGGGCACAAGATCTCCTCATGTCCCTCTTCAAGCGGGCTTGGCGAGAGGCCCAAATTGAGGAATGGCGATGAAAACAGCTCCTCGGAATATCCGAGTGTGGGATCACTTGTTTGCCAAGACTCTCCATGGTGGGTGGAAAGAGTATCAGGGTGAGGATTCTGTTGACCAGACTCTTGGCTACTGAGACTGGACTTTGTGGAAGACAGGGTGGTGCTTAACCGACTGGTAGCATTATCTACTGCAATCCAACCGACCACCTGGTCGCACTGGTCTGACGTCGAGAGTGGTGTCCTGCGCCGCCCTGCAAACTGGGACATGAAGCTAGGTATCGTGGATGAGTGTGTTTCTTGTGCTCTGGCAGCAGGCACAGTTTCACCGCGCCAAGGGCCACGGCCTCTGCGTGCACCATCAGCAGCACGGCCACTTTCCTGTCTCTTACTGCTCATCTTCTGCATATTAAATGGTATATATGCTTACAAGTATGTCACACGTACAGTAGCTCAGGTTTAGTAAGTGTGTGCGCAAATAAAGTACACAGAATGTCACAGATATTTTTAGGTAGTGCACAGGTTAAACTAGAGGTATAGTGCATGTAATGTCGCTGTCACCACCGTCTAATAAAAATTTACACTGAATGAATGTCACAGATATTTAGGCTGGTCACACTTTACACAGGAGATGTAGTGCAGATAATGTCGCTGTCACCAGCGGCTAATAAAAAATTACACTGAATGTCACTGATATTTCAGATGCGCAAATATTATACAGGAGATGTAGCGCTGGTAATGTCGCTGCCACCAGCAGCAAAAAAATTAGACTGAATGTCACTGATATTTCGGATATGCAAACTTTATACAGGAGATGTAGCGCAGGTAATGTAACTGTCCGCAGTGGACACCGTCTACTGAAAAAATACACTGGATGTCACAGATATTTTGCGCACACGTTACACAGGAGATGTAGCGCAGATAATGTTGCTGTCTGCAGTGGCCAAACAATTGCAAGCTATTTAGCGCAAGGTTGTGCTAAAAATATATATTGCTGCCAGACACAAGTATAAAAACTAAAATATTCCTATTTCACTCCCTATACTATCTCTCCCTTCTGCTCTCCAGCTCTCCCTGACTAAGATTGGCCGAACATGTGTTATCGGGTGCTTTATAGCACCCGATGATGCGTTTCAGCCAGCCAATCACTGTAATGCCAGTAACCAACATGGCAATGGCATTACAGTGATGGCAGTACTTACCTGCACGTTTATTGGCTGCGTAGCAGCCAACAAACATGTGGGAATGAGACTCGAGCATCGCGCTGGAGCACACTCGGTATTTGGCCAAACACCGCAATGTGCCGAGCATCGCGATGCTCGAGTAAAATTAGTGTTCGGCCGAGCATGCTCGCCCAATACTAGTCTTTACCTGAAGAAACAGCCCTCAATATCATTGCTTATGGGAAGAATTCCTTAATCACATATGTATGTAAACCTAGTATGCATTTCATCTTCCAGTAATTTATCCAGTGCGTTTGGAAAGTCTTCAAATCCTTTGGCTTTGTGATAAAATAAAATAAAAAAATCAAGTTTTTCTACATCAATCTGAACTCTATACCGAATAACTCTATACCGAATAATAACAAAGTAAAAACAAAATGTTAGGAATCTTTTTTAATTTGTTGAAAATGAAAAACTAAAATCTTCTATTGACATGGGTATTCAGACCCTTTATTTAGGAGTTAATTGAAGCCCTTTTGACAGCGTTTATAGCTTTCAGTCTTCTTGGGGATTATGCCACAAGGTTTACACGCCTGGATTTGGGGATTTTTTGCCATTCTTCTCTAAAAATCCTATCAAGCTTTGTCAGGTTGGATGGGGACCATTGGTTGATTTTTAGGTCTCTCCAGAGATGTTCGATTAAGTTCAAGTCAGGGCTCTGGTTGGACTAATCAAGGACATTTCCAGAGCAGTCCCTAAGCCACTCAATGTTTCTTAACTGTGTACTTAGGATCATTCTCTTGTTGGAAGGTGAATGTTTGGCCCAGGCTGAGGTCCAAAACACTTTGGATCAGCTTTTCATTAACAATATCTCTATTCGCATCATTCAGCATTCCCTCAACTCTGACCCCTCTACCTGTCCCAGCCACTAAAAAACACCCCCACATCATGATACTGCCCCTACCATGTGCCACTGTAGGGATGGTATGGGGAAGGTGATGGTTTCCTCCAAACATGACGCTTACAATTGAGGCCAAAAAGTTCAATCTTGGTTTTATCAGACCAAACATCTTGTTTCTCACAGTCTGAGAGTCCTTTAGGTGATTTTTCTGCAAGCTTCAGATGGGCTTTCATGGGTCTTTTACTAAGGAAAGGTTTCTTTCTGCCAACTCTGTCATAAACCCCATATTTGCATGTAGAGTCTTTGGAGCTTAGCCAGAATGACCATTGGGTTCTTCGTCATCCCTCTTAGGCTACTTTCACACTAGCGTTCGGGTGTCCGCTTGTGAGCTCCGTTTGAAGGGGCTCACAAGCGGCCCCGAACGCATCCGTACTGCCCTAATGAATTCTGAGTGGACACGGATCCGCTCAGAATGCATCAGTCTGGCAGCGTTCAGCCTCCGCTCCGCTCAGCAAGTGGACACCTGAACGCTGCTTGCAGCGTTCGGGTGTCCGCCTGGCCGTGCGGAGGGAAGCGGATCTGTCCAGACTTACAATGTAAGTCAATGGGGACGGATCCGTTTGAAGTTGACACAGTATGGCTCAATTTTCAAACGGATCCGTCCCCCATTGACTTTCAATGGAGGAGGCATGTTATTTATGACGAGGAGTGAAATCTAGGGCAGATCGGAGCTTTCAGTCATTCACACCGGTTTCTGGTGAATTAGTTGAGGCCAATGGCCCTCACTCCACCCTCGCCATGCCTCCTTTTCATAGACTTGGCAAGAAAGGTATAAAATGCAGATTGTCACTAGAAAAGTCGCAAATCCAGTGGATTTTACACTTTTCTACGATGAGGGTAATAATAAAATCTCCCCTTACTGTCTTTACCGAAGAGGATGCGTTAATTAGAGATAAACTATGACAGGTGCTATGTAAGTTGAAAAAACACATAGAGCAGTATTTATATGGCTCACAGAACCACCCAGGATAAAAACATACTTGAATAGTGTTGGCAACTCTTGATTAAGTTGAGGACAATGGTTCTGCATGAACAAGATGCCCTTTTCTGGAGAAGTCTGTCCTAGAGATGTGATTGTCTTGTGTTTTCCCGTGGGGCTGCGACTTTTTCACTCTTGGGCCACCAGCTGCTCCTGTACCTGCCTGGCTCTGAAACTCTGCTGCCGATACAGTACATGCGAAAAGAGAATTATCTACAAGAAGTCCATGCCTCAATGAGATCTGAGCGCCCAAACATCTTGAATCAACTTTTCATTTTTCCCTTTTTGAACCAGAAAATGAGTTTGCTTAAACCAGAATCACTGGCTCCATACAGCGAATTTATCTGTGACCGGAACCGCAGGACCTTCAATCGCGAGGTAACACGGCCAAATGTTGCAATAACATTTTCTACATTTTCTATATGGTCTAATCAAGGTGACGGATCTGAGGCCAGGGACAGAACATTTTAACACATCGTTCATTTATGTTCTCAGCATCTGAAATGGAAACTGTGAAAAACGAGTGAAGGTTTTTGTTTTGACGACGTCAATCATCGAGTCCGGTGAAATTTCTCTGCTCTCAGTATTAATGTTACAACTCGAGCAGAATCAAGAAAAAACAAGGAGCTTTTTAAATGCTGTTTTATTAAAGGGCTGGTATTGAAAGCAGCCAGGGATTAATGCATCTGTAAGACTTACTAGGAACAATTCACGGGTGCAGTGAAATAAGTCATATGAATAGTGTTGAGCGAAGCAAAGCATTTGAAGCAGAATTCGGTCCAAAGTTTAGAAAAACTATGATTCTAAACAAATTTCTCGCACTTCGTGGTAATGAATCAGTTTAACTAAAATGTAGGCTGAATGAGTTAGAAAGTAAAAGTAGGTGTAGAGGAGACAAGCCCAGACATCACCCATAATGCCGTGCAGCCAGCCAATCCGCAGGTAGCTATCCCCTGTGATGTCACAGCCCTATAAAAGCCTCATCCTGCACGGTCTCCACCATTGTCCTGTGAGCTGAGGAGAGGGAGAGACGTGGTCAGCGTTCATGTGCTAGAGACAGTGTTGCTGCAAACATTTTTCAAGAACAATATTGGAGAGGGAGAGTGCAGGGAGACTACAGGGAGAGTACAGGGAGAGTACAGGGAGACTGCAGGGAGAGTGTATCGCCGTGTGCATCACTGTGCAGTGCACGACATTCATAGTTAATCCATTCTGTTAGCAATGCAGTTACTGTGCCTCAGTATTAAACTCAGGTGTAATATGGGAAGAATATGATTAGGCAGATAGGCCTGGGTATACCAGATTTATAACGATTTGTGACAAATTAATTCGGGACAAATCACAGGTCTTGTCGAACTTTGGCGAAGCTGCTGAAATGAATTTTTCTAAACATCCCTACATATGAACACTCTTGTCTCTCTCTGCTCTTCAGGGGTGTAGCTATAGGGATGCAAAGGTAGCCAATGTGCCCACCAGTATTGAAAAGGACACAAGCTGGTCTACAGAGAGAAACAATCGACAGGGATACTCCAACCCTGAGAGACCAGACAAATAACAGCTGAAAACCAGTGTCGGCCTCTATGAAAAGGGAAGCATTGAAGTTTACTGAGGGTTGAGGGCCACAAAAGGGATAGTGCAAGGACAAAAACATCAGTGAAGGTAACTCATGAATGTAGGCTGCGGACTTCACTGCATTTGGTTGGGGAAAAGCATTAGGTACCCTATCACATTGCTGAGACAGACTGGCCATCTGTTAATGACTACACCCCGCAGCTGGCCACTGTTGTGCTATATTAAAAGTGAGAATTCGTTGTGAAAGAGACCTTACACTCCTTGGCCGGATTAGGAAGTTTGCTTGGATTAACTGAGAAAGAGACATAGAGAGGCATTAATGGTATGGCCTAGAACCCCATATATAGCTTTGGGAAAACTGTGCATGTAATCTGGAGAGACTGATCTTACTCTGCAAGTGCCCGTGTGTATCTTCTGCCTATTTTATTATTTTTTCAGTAAAGTCCAGTGGACTTGTTACCCCCAATTCTGATGTCACCATTGACTACAACCCCACACAGTCCCAATGTTACTACTCCCCAGTACTCTGAGGGAACCCTGCCAAAGGCACCCCTTCTACTACTAAACAGGAGACCCCAAAGTAGGGTGAGCCCCTCTCATTACTGCACTGCCCAGGGAGCACCAGAGTGAGGACTGCCATCATGACATTTACCACTCCTATCCTCATCACCACCATCCCTCCTGTCCTCTCCCTTTCCTGGGCCATTGCAACTCCAGTTGAGGCACCAGCAGCAGCTGCACTGAGCTTGGTTTTTGTTCTTACTATTGGGCACATTTCTTGGGGGTTACTAATATTTTAATATAACATGGTGATTGAAGTCTGTATTGGACACACACCTTGGTGGCATAATCATTGCTTAGCTCAATGAGCAACCCATGGTAAGTTCCCACAGGGTCTCTACAGCCTAGTGCAGTCTCGGTGTTTCACTCTCAGGCTGTGAAGGTTTGGTTGCCACCCTCCCTGGTACAGGAACATACTGAAGTTGGTCTACAGCCACACAGGTCCTACTTCTCATTGGTCACAGAGCACCATCCAAGTAGACCCAAGTACCAGCAGCAGTCTGACAGGCACAAGGCACTGGAAGGAATCCTCAAATACTTAGCGGGATACTCAGGGCCTCTACTCTTGTAGTGATGAGTAATAGCATGGCCAAGCTCCTCTCCACAGATCTCCTCTGGTTTTCAGCTACAATGTCGTTCTCATGGGCTCTTGTCTCATACCTGAGAGGATCTCTGTATACCGAATGTACACTGTACAACTTGACCACAAGGCACACCAAAATATCCATTATATACAGTAGTCTGTCTCCACCCAATCTCAGGGTACCCATTTGGTGCAATGCTCGTGTCCGCACACATGATCACAGACCCCTCCAACCACTGTTCCCGCCACTGTACAGTGCAAACCTTAACATTAACTAAATAAAGGAACAGTCTCTGTAAAATAAAGGCATGTTAGCAGCACAGAAAATAACACTGCAAATTATTAGATGTCCACTGAGCTTTACTAGTCACAAGTGCTTCAAGTGCACAATACAATGGTCATTTCCAGTGGACTATTTTGTAAGGGGTGCTGGTCAGTGCTAAGCAGAATAAACTCCAACAATGTCACCGCTCTGCTCCAGCTTTCCCATATATTCTGAGAAGAAATGCAACATTGGAAATCCTGTTTAGAAAATCTGGTATTGTCCAGTAGGTGGCGCTCTTGGCTTGTTACAACACCATGCAAAGTCTCAATCTGACCAGACACATATTTAGTAAAGGAAAAGATTCCAGGGTATTCAGACTTAACTCCTTACAAGTAGAAATGACAACGGCGTATCACTGACATCCCTAAGCATGCAGTGAGGTGCCACCTAATGCCATTGCAACCTATTTTGCTCTATGTAACTTGATGCAAACATTTTCAGGTCAAACTAATGCTGCCCATCTGTTGTCAGTATGACCATCAGGCCATCAACGGGCCCTTTACATGGCCAGTAAGGTTCAGGGGCAATAGTCATGGGAGAGATCCGGTATGTTGCCAGTCTCCCAGTGACTTCATTGAACCTTCTGAGATGAGGCGAGGAGACATTATTCCAGAGCCATCTGTACAGGAGAGGACTAGCCCAGTGCCTCACCAACATACCTCTTGCCAATGCTGAATGTTATTAAGTCGGGGTTGTATTGATTAGTACCCACATTTATCAGCAAGGGCGGAGAATGTTTATAAAAAAAAACATTTTTCACTCCGGAAGACCCAAATTGTCCAAGCGTTACAAACCCCTAAAAGTAATGTTTATTACATTTGCATATTTTGAGGTGAGGTGGGAGTAGTACTATGAGACCCTTTTATTTTTGGAGCTATATTTCATTTGATGTTGCCCACTGTGCAACCCTCCGCATAACAGGACATTGGTCAATAAGATACAGTAGATTACTAATTGCTCCACTCAATTCATATTTTGATCCACCTGGCTTCTTCTAGATGGTCTCCAACTTGTGGCCACATGATCAAGTTGAACAGGTCGCTTGGAGTCTCAGTGCAACTATTTCATGGAACTGTTAGTTTTGCCATCTAAATTTCATCTCTAATATTACAAAGGGTAGACAGAGTCATTAGTAAAGTCTGCACGTTGCTCAGTACCATACATGACATTTAGGTCCAATGGTGGATCTCTAGTCAATGGAGTGGAACAGGATTTCTCTACTGACTCCATCATACTGGTTCATACTGTACACGTCCAATGGTGTGGAGGATAAAGCGTCTTTCTAGAAACATTCTTTCATGGAAAGATCGCTCGTGGACTAGCGATTACCAGACGAAAATGTAACACATTGCTAACTTTTTTTTTTGCAGATGACAGTGGGCGGTCATCCATTGGCTAAAATGATCACTCTGTGTTAAATTCCATAGATCAATTGATTGTTTTGGTTGAAGCCATCCATTTCGATCAACCTTAGACTAATGTTTATAGGAACCTTTCAGATGCCCATACACCAACAATAACTGTCGCGTGATTCGTCTCGACTCCCGCATACATACTGTATAGAAGGCTGACTATGCCTGTATTCTGAATGGAGAGAGGGGAGCAAGCAGCTTCCAGATACCATTGTTGGCAGCTTTCCTCAACTGTGACCAAAAGGATCAGGTGTTAACATTTAACATGTCCGATCCTTGTTCTGGTAGGATAAGATATTTTGCCAGTTCCAAAGAAGGTGGTGGGTTTTACCAACTTTCCTCTTATTGTATGTATGGGTACCTTTAGGATGCAACATCCCGATTTGAAGGGTAATAAAGATCTTACCAAATCTTGATCTTCACTTAATCCTCACCTACTAGTAGAACTTAAAGAGTGTTGCCCTTTATCAGCTCTGGAAGACTTGAGTAATATGAGCAACAACATAGAAAAATCGGCCTGTAATACACGTCGTCTATTATTTACAATTTGCGTATGTTACATTTTGCAGGAGAAACACCTGGATTTGGGCCCCAGATCTCTCCAGGAGCATTAACATTAAAGGTCATATATCTCCGTTCCCCTGGTTTTCACATACTATCCACAAAACAGTCAAAAGAAAAGCGTACCCTCATTTAGCTAAGGAGAACCTTCACGCTGTAGGTAACAGGAAGGTCAGACATTCTCTAGGGGGAAAGAACTTGAAATTATTCAGAAATGTTCCACCACACGCTGAACTTCTGCTGGAACAGTTGACAAGTCACAGTCTCATCTGCTCCCGTGTCTCTAAATCTGGATAATTCGAGAACCTGGTGACTTTTTCACATTAGATAGAAGAAAATTTATCAAGCTTAGGAATTTGCAGAGGGAAATTTATCTCTGGACATATGTTGCCATTAGAAAAAGCATGCACAGTAGTTCGTACAGCTGCCTGATAGATACAATGTGAAGGCTACGGCCATGGCCAAGACCTGATATAATGAATGGCTGGTGTTTGTCTTGTGTGCACGAGATGACACTGAGGACAATGTTATCTCCTGAAAATATTTTGTCTAAGGGACAGTCCGTCTCTGTACAAAAAGTATTCCATTGTTTGCTACATATTCTGAGGGACGAGTTGTCACATAGTCATAATCTTACGTTTTCTGTTGAGGTTTAAGATATCAGGCCAGGTGTTCTTTTGGCAAACTGCCTCTGAGGAACTGATTATTGAGCCCATGTCCTCTCTTATGCCACATGGTGCTGAATTACTTGACCTCTCTAGTTGGACAATTAGTTGACTCAGTAGGTCCTCCATCTTGCAACTAAAGGACAGAGAGTTCTGCTAAAGGTTAGCTTAAAGGGGCGTACAGGCTGCTATGTTACTACTGCCACCTGTAAACAGAAACGGGAGGTGAGGACTAGAGCATCAGTGCTGGAAATGATGGGTGATTAAGTAGTGAATACTCTATACGTTTCATCACATTTTGGGGTTGGGCAGTCGGACGGACGGATTTTTCATTTTCATCTTTTTACTTCCTGCCTTCCCGGAGCCATAACTTTTCTATTTTTCTGTCCAAATAGCCGTATGAGGACTTGTTTTCTGCAGGACAACTTATACTTTCTAATGTCACAATTTTATATTACATATGATGTAGTGGGAAGGTGGAAAAAAATGCCATAGTTTTATAGATTTTGGGGCACATTTATTAAGACCGGCGTTTTAGACTCGCACAAAGGTGGCGGTGGTTCCTTCGGAGTTTTGAAGAGTCGAATGCCTCTCCATAACTTTGGGGGGGGGGGGGTGATTAGAATTTTTACATTTAAAAAATAATACTTTAGCTACATGCACATGACCGTATGTGTTTTGCGGTCTGCAAATTGCTGATCCGCAAACAAAAAAAACTGATGACATCCGTATGCCATCCGTTTTTTTGTGTGGATCTATTGTAACAATGCCTAAGATGGACAAGAATAGGACATGTCCTATTTTTTTTGCGGGGCTACGGAACGGACATACTGATGAGGATAGCACACAATGTGCTGTCCGCATTTTTTGAGGACCCATTGAAATGAATGGGTCCGCATCCTATCCGCAAAAAAAACTGAACAAAATACGTTTGTGTGCATGAGGCCTTTTTCTGTTTTTTAAGTCCCCTAGGGGACATGAACATGCGACCGTTTGATCACTCCTCCATAATGGCTCCATGAAAAAATTGCTTTGGCGGGACTCAGATCCTTCAGAGGGCTCAAGGCTTCCACAGCAACTAAATAGCTTCCTTTATCTTGGAATACTACACTCCTGTGGTTTAACTGCTCAGATGTTCATGATTGACAACATCTGAGGGATTTGATGTCTCTAATCGGTGATGGTGCCAATCATGGATATTTAATACACAGAAACCCCATGGTGCTCTCTCAGCTTATGAGCGGGCGCCCAGTTTAAACCCTGGACTTGTCCTTCAGGGGTTAAAGTAATTTGCTGCTAAACTGTGCTGCTGGGAATGAGCTCTAGACAGAGTCAGCCTCCTTCCACCTCAAGCAGCTGACAACATAGTCCCTCCTTAAAAATACTATATTGACCAATCACTGGACAGCTTTTATTTATTTTAGTGCTCTTGAAAAATCAGAGCTGGGCTGTGATTGGTTGCAATGGGCAACAAATAGTCATAAGTCTGCCCCAAAGTTTTCAACCTAAGTCTCTGCGAGAAGGAGAAACCGAGAAGATAGAAAGTCAAAGGCGTTGTCCACCTAGGTCTCCCTCATCTGGGTTTCTTTGCAAAATCTTTAGCACAACCTCCAAACATTTTGGATTCTTTAAAGTGGTCTTCTGAGTTATTTTTTTTAAAGGCAGGGATGCAATAATAATAATAATAATAATAATAAAAAAATCTGACAATCACTGTTCTGAACCCTCTCTGTTCTAGTGTGGCCATTCCGTTCACTCCACCAGCCTTTGTTCTCCTGACCCCGGCATTGACATTCCTGCACACAGCACGTGGCCACTGCAGCCAATCACTGGCCTCAGAGATCTAGTGCTGTATACAATTCAGGCCAGTGATTGGTTGTAGTATAAGGGCACGGATAACAGTGGCACTTGAACGGAAGGAGTGCAGGATCGTGAGTTTTCATGAGTGGAAGCCTCTTATGTGGCAGAGGGACCTTTAGCACACACTCCCCCCCCCCACAGTTACTCCTGTTATGGCTGTCAGCAGAATGGTGGTCCAAGCTGCAGGAGGTATGAAGACAAAAGTCAAAGGGGGAAGGGATGTTTCATGATGGGACGTTCTGAAGTCAGTTTTGTTTTGACTCTGAGTTCACAAAATGGGCACCAAATGTATGAAAATGTGCCCAATTTTGGTCAAATTTATCACATCTTAAAGCTAGGTATGCCTTGTTCTGCTACTATCCGAGTAATTGTGTGACTTTGTTTTTGCACTTTTTCACAATGATATGGAAGAAATAAACATACCAAGCAATGGCCGCTTTCGCAATGGCGAGGGTGGCGCAAAACGCCCAAAAGTTGTAAATTGTGCAAACTCAGCTGGTCAGGTCCCAGGGTTTACAAGATTACTAATGTGAGGGCATCTACATCCTGACGGAAATTGCTCCAAGATGCGGCATGATTTGGTGGAGTTTGGCGCTTTTAGGTTTGGCGAATTTATCTGAGCCTGGTCTGAAAAGGGCGTGTGACTTAACAGAAATGTGGTTCAGTTACGAGGGAGAGGGGTGTGGAATAAGATGTCACATTTCACCCCAAAATTGTTCCACGATGCCAGCATACAATACTATCGCAAAGCAAGCCAGCCAATGGCACCGGGGGACTAATGCTAGAGCCTTCTGTATCTAGTGCCGTGGGATTTGGTGTATCTGTAAACAGGTGGAGTGAACCTTATTGACGCAAATGAAGTGGAATTTGATAAAGTGTCTGGGCTACCCCATATTTAGCACAAATTCAGCTCTGCTACATCCATTATACAGGTTCTAATAATGGAAACGTACAAGAATAAGTCACAGGCAGCGTAGTGTATTTAACAATTAGTTTTGTTACAATGTAACAGTTTGCATCCACCAAAGAGACAGGGATACATATATCCATAACACTTCTACACCTATGTGTCCCCCCCAGTTGTGCTGGAGAACAGGGGTCACCTGCACCCATTCCACCTCCAGCATCAGCGCAGAAAATATGGATTATGGCTGATGTGACGCCATCTGGTGCTGATTTCCCGCAGGTACTCCGCATTCCTGGTGCTGATGTTACCTGTACGGGTCGCCCCCTGCCCTCTCTGACCTGCCCCTGACATCTGGTTCCTCGTTTCTTCTCTGCACGTCTTAATCATTCGCAGCTCCTGTAACCCCCGCGCCCCCCGGTGCAGAGCTCTGCGCCCGCAGCCTTTTATGGCCCGTACACAGTTAATTTTTATATGCCTTTTTTTTTCAGGCCACTTGTAAACTCATTATAAAAGTCCCCCCTGAGCTGTTTCTCATAAAAAGGGGAACGTTTTCCCACATCCATGTCTGGGCCCTGGTTCTGGGTTCACTTTCTGCACACTTTATATGGAGGCTGAGGGTGGCCTTGTTATTTCACTTCATATTAAAATAAAAGAGAAGGGTGTCTACGAAAGTTCAAAGCACAAAAGGGGGCAGGGGGTCCCTACAACAGTCACCACATAGGGACTGACAGCCACAAGTAATGAGTCCATAGATCAGTAGTATCCGTATCTTATTCTGTATACATGGACACTGCACAGTACCACTTCTCCTGTCCTGTATACTGGGTGTAATCCTCAGTGTGCAGGAGCCAGTGGATGGGTGTGGTCGTGTGTGCAGGAGTCAGTGGACGGGTGTGGTCGTGTTTGGAGGAGCTCCTGCTGATTGTCCAGCCGCTTCCAGGGATTTTTCCATCTATCCCAGCCCAGGCCCTGCCTCTCTCCCCGGGGAGGTGGTGGGGTCCTGGGCAATGAAGCGACTGAAGACCCAGGATCCTACTTCCCGGGGTAGGCCGGCGGGAGGTAGGGGAGGTGAGCTACCGGCCTCAGTTCCATCTCCCGCCTCGGGGGTCAGAAGATCCAGCAGGAGTCGTGGTGCAGCGGCCCCTGCAGCCCCCGGAGGTGAAGCCGTGTCCATCGCCGGCAGTTCCAGGAGGGCGGACAGTAGCCCTCCAAGAGGTACGCGGAGTGCTCCTGGGGATGGGACGGTTCCGGTTCAGGCTGACTGGGGCAACATGAAGCCCCGGGAACTAATCGCCGTTTACAGCTCCCGGATCACAGCCTATCTCCGGGAGTACGAGGAAGCGAATAGGACCCTCAAGAAGGTGAGGGAGAACCTGAAGCTTGAGAGGGGGAAGGTGGACAAAGCGGAAAGAAAAAACAGGCCAGAAATATCAAGAAAAATAAAAATCTTAAAAGAAGTCATTAAAGAGCTGCAGGAAAGAATGGGGGCCATTCTGGATAACAGTGGTCCCTTCAAGGAAAAGCTCATGAACGATCAAAGGTTTAATGAAATGGCTGGAAACCAAAAGCAGCAGGAAGATGACTCCTCTAGTGAGGAGGAAGAGTCGGACATGGGGGGGCAGCCTGCGGAAACTGGCATCACCGCAGAGCAGGTATGCCTGCCCCCCACTAGCTCTGACGAAGAAGGCGGGTACAGTGAGAACAGCGGAGTTGGGGGGCAGCTTATGGCCGAGATACGCCACCTGGAGTCCCCCAAAATTAGTGAGGACATTTGTTTTGGTGACGAATTGCCTGAAGATGAGCCGATGGGAAAGAAGAGAAAGGCAAAGACATTAAAGCCAGAGGTGAGGTATGTCTATGTGACCCACCCTGCGTGCCCTGGGCCAGCTGAAAAGCCAGCTCAGGGCACGAACCCCACCATCCTCCCTGGCCCGGTCTCTGCTGTGGGATCGGTGCGTAGGAGTGGGGAGACAGACGTGGCAAAGATGGCGCAGGACGCCGTCCCTGTTTGCGGTAACAGGGGCGGTGAGGAAAAGCTGGAGGGGCCAGACAGGAAGGCTCCCGGGGCGGGCGGCGAGGGGGACATGGTGGGTGGTCGGATGGCTCCGCCCGCCTCTGCTGGGGCACTGGACAAGTGCCGGGTGGAGGTGCGGCGGGGCGGTGTGGCTGCCACTGCCCCCCTTGCAGAGGTTGTTGCCGGGATCCCTGTCCTGGGGTCTGCCTCCTCTGCCCCGGTCTGCTTCGCCGCTCCCGTGCGCCCTGCAGCCCCCCCTGCCGGTTTTGGCATGGCGGTGGGGGACGGGGGGCTGGGGGTGGTGGGCACGGCTGTGGGTGGAGGGGGTGGGACCGCGGGTACAGCGGTGTCCCGATCCGGAGTTGCAGGGGGAGGGTGCGAGGTGGCTGCCTCTGCCCCTCCCAGTTTGGATGCCCAAGTCCTTGCCGGGGTTCCGGTCTCCTCTGCCCCGGTCTGCTCCGCTTCAGTCCCTTCCGCTGGTATTGTCGTGGCGGCGGGGAGTGGAGGCGCAGTGGGAGTGGTCAGGGGTGGAGGGGGTGGGGCTTCGGATGTCCAGAGAAGAGCTCAGAGCAGTGTGTGTGTAGGCAGAGAGGGAGGGGGCGGTCCTGATGAGAGTGTGGTGCGCACCGCCCCTCCCTCCTGCACTGTCCGTCAAGTGGATAAGGCCGGCGTGGCTGGGACCAGTGGTTCTACAGCCCGCCGGCCCGAAAAATCAGGAAAGACTGAAAAATCAGGAAAGACTGTTAAAGATGTGTCCAGCAAGGAGATGCTGGACAAAACAAATAATGTGACCTCGGTCCCCTCTGGCCCAGCAGTGTGTGTGGGGGGAGGGGAGAGTGTGGTAGTGGCCACTGAAGAAGTGGTCACTTGTGTAAATACAGTTTTTGTTAGTGGTGTTGGTGTTGCCCTGGGCCCTGATGGAGGGGTGAGTGTTGGAGGTCGGCCGCCCACTGTACAAGTGGCCGGTGCGCCTCATGTAGCCCCTTCAGAGGGGTCTGGAGTGGCACCTGCTGTAGATAGGTCTGGGGGGGATGGGGGTGGGCCCGGTCCGGCTGCCCCTCCTGCGTCGGTTACGCCTGGCAGAAGTTATGCTGGTGTGGTTGCCGGCGCAGGGGGGGAGGGGCGGTCCCCATTGTCCTCCCCATTACCAATGTCTGGTGACGGTAACTTGCAGCGGCAACTTCTAGAGGCTCTTAGGAGAGGGGAGAATTCCATTACAGTAGGGGGGCAGCAGGTGGATCTATCCTTCTGGATAGACAGGCATGGCCTGCGTGCCTTCCGAGAGCAAGGCGGGGGCGAGACCACCTGGTCCTCACCCACAACCGGCCCCGGGTCAACCAGGCGGAATGTTGTCTGTCTGAAGTGGAGAGGCAATGAAGCGTGCCCTACCAGAAAGAGGGTGGCAGAGCTTCTCTTTCGGATGGGCATCAGGGCATGTGACATCTTTGCCCTGATACATCCGTATGGCACCCGGGAGTTTGATGTCAGTTTTGCCCGGCCAGAGGGTCTTGAACTTTTTTGGTCTGGGTATGAACTGGCAAAAGACCAGCCGGACTGGCAGGGGTTTTTTGTGCAAGCGATAACCCGCCAGAATGAGGTCAAGAAGGTGACCGTTCTCACCCGTAACGAGTCACTTTCTTGTGTTGACATCTTGACCTGGTTGAGCAGGTACGGGGACGTCCAGGGTCTTCCTAGCAAGAACCTGGATGAGTTTGGCATCTGGTCGGGTGCCTGGACGTTTCAGATTAAGTTGAAACATTCAGGGGGGTCGGTTTCCCACATACCATCATCTGCTTTCCTTGGTCGGGATAGGATCATGGTGTTCTACAGGGGGCAGCCTAAGCTGTGTTACAAGTGCGGCAGCCCTTCGCACTTCAGCGCCAGCTGCCAAGTGCAGAGGTGCGCGTTGTGCGGGGGTGAAGGCCATCTAGCTGCATCTTGTGGGCAGATTAGATGCAACCTGTGTGGTGAGCTAGGGCACCCGTTCAGTCGTTGCCCTCGCTCTGTCGCCAACGTGGCTCGTGCACGCGCGGAGGCGAGCCGGGAGGCCCCCACCGCCGAGGCGAGTGCTGGCGAAGGCGACAGGGCAGTGGGGTCGATGAAGAGAAAAGACGGCCCGTCCCAGCAGAGACGGAGGGAGAGGCGTCAAATGGAGAGGGGGCAGGTGGAACCTTGTCCTGGGGTGATGCCTGAGCCCTCCCAGGAGAATGCCTCTCCTAGAGCTGAGACCCTGGGGGATATCGAGGGGAATGAGGAACTCAGGAGACTAGACCGTTCCGAGGTGACTCTGTCCTCTTGCTACGAGAGTGCAACAGAGGGGAGTGAGACAGAGTCTAAAAGAATAAGAAGGAAACGTCTGACCAAAAAAAGATCTAGCCCGACTAGAGTGCCTGTGGAAGGCAAAGCCAGCTCCCCCCTGGACCTCTCTAATCCTGACTCTCTTCCCCTGGATCTTTCCAACCGGTACCTCACCTTGGATGAGATCTCTGCCTCCTCTTCTTCCGGGGAGGAGGTTCAAGGGGGGGGGCCGGAGGGGCAAGAGAAGGAGCCTCTGGAAGGGCCCGCGCCTCCCTCCGGTGAGGATGCAAGGTCCTCGGGAGGTGGGGCGGGTCCAGACACTGGGAATGGGAATGACAAGGGTGGTGCGAAGGGGGAGGCGGTGGTGACTAATGAGATGGACACCACTGTCTCTCTCAAAAGAGATCGTGCCACCTTAGGGGGTAGCCCCAAGAGGGGTAAGAAGAAGAACAAGAAGGGGAAGGGAAGGAAGAAGGCCGTCTAACTTAATCACTCTGTATGGCGGCACTCACTCCGTTGACGCTGGCGACCATTAATGTCGCCAGTATTAAATCGGATGCGGCTAGGTTTGCAGCCTTTGATTTTCTCAGCCGGGTTGAAGCTGACATTTTATTTTTGCAAGAGACCAGGCTGCCAGATTTGGCGGCTGTGTATAAAGCAAAAAAGGAGTGGAGGTGTGGTCCATCATATTGGTCTCTTGCGGCTGAGCCGTATAGCGGAGTGGCGGTTCTTTTTACCGCACCAGTAGAAAGCCGACGAGTGATTGAGTTAGAAATGGGGAGGTGTTTGATTTTAGATGTCCTCATGAAGGGTCAAGAGCTTCGCCTGATAAACATCTATGGTCCCCAAACCAGGTGGGATCGGAAGCGTCTCTTTATGGGGATCAAACCTTTCCTTTTTACGAGTCGGCAGGTGGTCTTTGGCGGGGACTTTAATACAGTCACAAGGTCCCAAGACCGGGGAGGCGCCAGAAACCGGCTGGCTTATGATAGTGTATCCCTGAATAGCATAGCTAGCGAGGCTCGCCTGGTGGATGTCCACATTAGGCACACCCCAGGCCACGGTGGTTTCACTTATTATAGAGGTAGTCAGATTAGGTCTAGAATAGACAGGTTTTATTTAAAGGAGGAGACTACCTTTTCACCTTTAGAGGTGGTAGAGGTGGAATTCTCCGATCACTGTATGATTATGTTCTCTTTGAATGTTGCAGAATCCCCCCAAATGGGAAGAGGCTATTGGAAGCTAAATTCGGCCCTCCTGGAGGAAGCAGAGGTGAGACAATCCTTTAAGGACTTCCTTCAGAGTCAGGTAGAGTTGCTGGATCTTTGTGACACTAAGTCTGAGTGGTGGGAGATATTCAAAGATCGGGTGGCAAAATTCTTCCGCCAGCTCTCGAGCCTCAGGTCCCTGGACAGGTACCGCTTGTATCAGGGTCTGAGGAGGAAACTCGAACAACTGGTCTCGACTGGAGGTAGCCGAGAGGATATCTCCAGGGTGAAATCTTTGCTTAAGAGGTGCCAGTACGATAGGCACACATCTTTGGTTTTTGAGAGGGATTTCGGGAAGTACCGCTCGCCCGACCCTTACAGAAACTGTAAGATGTCAGTGAAAAGTAAGTTGGTGACGGGACTGGTCGATGGTACGGGATCTCTGGATAGGTCCAGATCAGGGATCTTGGAAATCGTCAAGTCCTTCTACTCGTGCCTCTTGAGGAAGAAGGATCTGAATCGGGACAGGATTTCGGCTTTCCTGGCTGAAACCATCCCTGAGTCAAGAGTAGACCTCTCTCTTGGCGTTTTGATAGAAGAAATCAGAGAAGAGGAAGTCAGCCTGGCGATCGAAGGGCTTGCCCTAAAGAAGTCGCCAGGCCCGGATGGCTTAACATCCGAGTTTTATAAGACCTTTAAGGACTTCTTGGTTCCCCTCTTGACTAAGGTATTCAATGAGTGCCTTTCCTCGGGTGCTCTGCCGAAGTCAATGAGGAGGTCAGCTCTGATCCTTATATCAAAGGGTAAAGATCCGAGCCGTATTGAGAATTGGCGTCCCATAGCGCTTCTCAATACGGACAGAAAGATCCTGGCCAAGATACTGTTTAAACGGTTGGTGCAGTTTGCACCCCGGCTCCTTTCGGAGACCCAACATTGCTCAGTTCCAGGCCGAAGCACGTTTAGTGCTGTGCTCGGTGTCCGAGAGGCAGTGGAGCAGAGTAGGGCGGGTAACTGGAAGGGGTACATGCTGGCTTTAGATCAGGCAAAGGCTTTTGATCGGGTTAACCACGAGTACCTCTGGGCAGTCCTTCTGAAATATGGCCTGCCGGGAGGGTTTGTCGATTGGTTAAAGATCTTGTATGCAGGGGCAGAGAGTTTCCCGCTGGTGAACGGTTGGTCTGGCAGCCCTTTTGAGGTCGGGTCTGGAGTCCGCCAGGGTTGTCCATTGAGCCCGCTCTTATACGTGTTTGCGATTGATCCTTTTATTAGGAGGATTGATCGGGGACCGTTAGCGGGAGTCAGGATGAGTCTGGAGGAGCCAGAAGCCACTCTGAGGGTGGTGGCGTATGCCGATGACGTCACTGTTTTCGTGTCCTCGGGAGGGGGGGCGGAATACGTGATGTCGGAGGTAGAACGCTACTCGGAAGTCTCCGGGTCCATGATTAACCGGGATAAGTGTGAGAGTCTCTGGCTGGGAGGGGGTGATCCATCTTTCGGTCTCCCGGACACCCTCCCAGAGCCCCAGTCGTCAGCCAAAGTCCTAGGCGTTCAATTCGGCCATGGGGATTATCCCACCCAAAATTGGGACAGCAGGCTCACGATCGCCGCTCAGAAGGTTGACCAGTGGAAGGGTTGGTCTTTGACCCTCAGGGAAAGGGTGAACCTGATCAAGACTTACCTTCTCCCTTTGCTTATCTATTTGGCCAGTGTATGTGTCTTGCCAGAACCTCTCTGGACTCGGGTTTACAGTCTGTTCTTTCAACTGTTATGGGGGAATAGGCTGAACCTAGTCAAGAGAGAGGTGACATACCGTACGAGGAGATTAGGGGGGTTGGGTATGGTCAACCCAGTGGTGTTCCTTGTGAACACCTTTGTTAAGATCAACCTGGCAAACCTCTGGAAAGAGAGGGCTCCTCCGTGGGTAGTCTCTTGCAGGGGTTGGTTTCGGCCTTTCTTCCAGGAGTGGGAGACAGGAGGGCAAGTGAAGGATTTGCGTACACCTCACGGATATCTTCCGGCTTATGTCACCCCGATTCTGAAGGTGATCCGCCAGTGGGGTTTGGGAGTGAGGGAAATCAAGACCCAGTCAAGGAGATCCCTTGACGAGAGGGTCTTGTTGACCCACTTCTGGAAGCCCCTGGCCCTTAAGGATTGCCCAAGCCGGGATCTAGACAAGGGGTTACAGTTGTTAAATTCAGCAAGGATCCCCTTGAAGTTTTGGGACTTGGCTTGGCGCTGCTTTCACGGGAAGCTGTATGTAAGGGACAACTTGAAGTACAGGAACTCTGATGAAAGGGGTTGTCCCCGGGAGGAGTGTGGCGACATACTGGAAAGTATGGAGCACTTCCTGCTTCAGTGTCCCTTTAATACAGAGGTATACAAACGGGTGGGTGCATCCATTGGCTGGCCTAGGCTAGCCAACCTCTCCTATGCGGAATGGGCTTATGGAGCATTCAAAGGTTTGGGAAGAAGGGACCCATGCACAGCTTTTATAGTTAGCATAGTGATCAGGTACTTCACATGGAACGCACGGTGTTTAGTTTCAACCCAGCAGAAAGTCCTCCCTGTGGAAGAGGTGTGTAGGAACATTCTAGGTGACCTGGCGAAGGTTCGCTCTCTTGAGTGCGAGAAGGTGGGTACGGATGGGGTCTCTTACCTCTGGAGAGGCTTCACCTTTGATGTGCCTTAGCCTCAGTAGCACTTTTCCTGGTGTTGGGCTGAGGCTTTCACATTAGGTTTTTGTTTTGTATTTAAGATGAGTTTTTGAAGAAAGGTTTGCAAATGACTGAACTTGGGCCTTCGGGTGGATTTTAATATTGGTTTGTATAGATTGATATGGTTGTTATAAGATGTATATATTGTATGATAGGGTAAGTGGGGTGTAGTTAGGTTGGGTGGAATGGGGTGGGGGGGTTCATATTTTTGTATGGGGAGACCTGCATCCAGCCCTGGACTATGCGGACATAGGAGGACATGAGGCGAGGGGCTGGGTGTGGGTGGTGGTGGAAGGGCTGGCCTCATGGAGGGACAAGAGGCGGAGGTTGGCCCTGGGTGAAGGTGATGGGATAGATAGATTGGTAGGGATAGTATAGGTTTTCTCATAAATGTGTGTGTGTGTGTGTGTGTGTGTATTAAAAAAAATAAATAAATTATAATAAAAAAATAATATAATAATATAAAAAAAAAAAAAAAAATATAAAAAAAAAAAAAAAAAAAAAAAAAAAAAGGTTATTTGATATTTCTATTATGATTTCTATTATGATTATTTAATTTGTGTTGATTATTTTTTGTGATAAGTTGTCATTTATTTTCAGTTATAAACTATTTGTATAAATTTGTATATAGTCAGGGTTCAGCTGGATCGGATGTTTAGGTTAGGCTAGGTTTCTTTTTCTCTCTTCGTTTTCTCTATTTAGTAGGTATGAATGAGATAGTATGCATGTAGCTGGGCCAGTAGGGTAAGTGTATATACTTTATACCTTGATTTATATATTGTTTGGAAATTTTATGGCAAAGTTTTTGTATTTTTGTATAAAATTAAAAAGAGTTCCTCAGTATCTGCTCTTATTCTGTATATATGGACACTGCACAGTACCACTTCTCCTGTCCTGTATACTGGGTGTAATCCTCAGTATCTGCTCTTATTCTGTATATATATACACTGCACAGTACCACTTCTCCTGTATACTGGGTGTAATCCTCAGTATCTGCTCTTATTCTGTATATATATACACTGCACAGTACCACTTCTCCTGTCCTGTATACTGGGTGTAATCCTCAGTATCTGCTCTTATTCTGTATATATATACACTGCACAGTACCACTTCTCCTGTATACTGGGTGTAATCCTCAGTATCTGCTCTTATTCTGTATATATATATATACACTGCACAGTACCACTTCTCCTGTATACTGGGTGTAATCCTCAGTATCTGCTCTTATTCTGTATATATATACACTGCACAGTACCACTTCTCCTGTATACTGGGTGTAATCCTCAGTATCTGCTCTTATTCTGTATATATATATACACTGCACAGTACCACTTCTCCTGTATACTGGGTGTAATCCTCAGTATCTGCTCTTATTCTGTATATATATACACTGCACAGTACCACTTCTCCTGTATACTGGGTGTAATCCTCAGTATCTGCTCTTATTCTGTATATATATACACTGCACAGTACCACTTCTCCTGTATACTGGGTGTAATCCTCAGTGTGCAGGAGCCAGTGGACGGGTGTGGTTGTGTGTGGAGGAGCTCCTGCTGATTGCAATCAGACTTCCAGGGATTTTTCCACCTTTCCCAGCCCAGGCCCTGCCTCTCTCTTCCCAGGGAGCTGGTAGGGTCCTGGGCCATGAAGCGACTGAAGACCCAGGATCCTGCTTCCCGGGGTAGGCCGGCGGGAGGTAGGGGAGGTGAGCTACCGGCCTCAGTTCCATCTTCCGCCTCGGGGGTCAGAAGATCCAGCAGGAGTCGTGGTGCAGCGGCCCCTGCAGCCCCCGGAGGTGAAGCCGTGTCCATCGCCGGCAGTTCCAGGAGGGCGGACAGTAGCCCTCCAAGAGGTACGCGGAGTGCTCCTGGGGATGGGACGGTTCCGGTTGAGGCTGACTGGGGCAACATGAAGCCCCGGGAACTAATCGCCGTTTACAGCTCCCGGATCACAGCCTACCTCCGGGAGTACGAGGAAGCGAATAGGACCCTCAAGAAGGTGAGGGAGAACCTGAAGCTTGAGAGGGGGAAGGTGGACAAAGCAGCCAGAAAAAACAGGCCAGAAATATCGAGAAAAATAAAAGTCTTAAAAGAAGTGATTAAAGAGCTGCAGGAAAGAATGGGGGCCATTCTGGAAAAACTCATGAACGATGAAAGGTTCAATGAAATGGCTGGAAACCAAAAGCAGCAAGAAGATGACTCCTCTAGTGAGGAGGAAGAGTCGGACATGGGGGGGCAGCCTGCGGAAACTGGCATCACCACAGGTATCACCGCAGAGCAGGTATGCCTGACCCCCACTAGTTCTGACGAGGAAGGCGAGTACAGTGAGAACAGCGGAGTTGGGGGGCAGCTTATGGTCGAAATACGCCACCTGGAGTCCCCCAAAATTCGTGAGGACATTTGCTTTGGTGACGAATTGCCTGAAGATGAGCCGATGGGAAAGAAGAGAAAGGCAAAGACATTAAAGCCAGAGGTGAGGTATGTCTATGTGACCCACCCTGCGTGCCCTGGGCCAGCTGAAAAGCCAGCTCAGGGCACGAACCCCACCATCCTCCCTGGCCCGGTCTCTGCCGTGGGATCGGTGCGTAGGAGTGGGGAGACAGATGTGGCAAAGATAGCGCAGGACGCCGTCCCTGTTTGCGGTAACAGGGGCGGTGAGGAAAAGCTGGAGGGGCCAGACAGGAAGGCTCCCGGGGCGGGCGGCGAGGGGGACATGGTTGGTGGTCGGATGGCTCCGCCCGCCTCTGCTGGGGCACTGGACAAGTGCCGGGTGGAGGTGCGGCGGGGCGGTGTGGCTGCCACTGCCCCCCTTGCAGAGGTTGTTGCCGGGATCCCTGTCCTGGGGTCTGCCTCCTCTGCCCCGGTCTGCTTCGCCGCTAACGTGCACCCTGCAGCCCCCCCTGCCGGTTTTGGCATGGCGGTGGGGGACAGGGGGGCGGGGGTAGTGGGGACCGCTGTGGGTGGAGGGGGTGGGACCGCGGGTACAGCGGTGTCCCGATCCGGAGTTGCAGGGGGAGGGTGCGAGGTGGCTGCCTCCGCCCCTCCCAGTTTGTATGCCCAAGTCCTTGCCGGGGTTCCAGTCTCCTCTGCCCCGGTCTGCTCCGCTTCAGTCCCTTCCGCTGGTATTGTCGTGGCGGCGGGGAGTGGAGGCGCAGTGGGTGGTCGGGGGTGGAGGGGGTGGGGCTTCGGATGTCCAGAAAAGAGCTCAGAGCAGTGTGTGTGTAGGCAGAGAGGGAGGGGGCGGTCCTGATGCGAGTGTGGTGCGCACCGCCCCTCCCTCCTGCACTGTCCGTCAAGTGGATAAGGCTGGTGTGGCTGGGACCAGTGGTTCTACGGCGCGCCGGCCCGAAAAATCAGGAAAGACTGAAAAATCTGGAAAGACTGTTAAAAATGTGTCCAGCAAGGAGATGCTGGACAAAACAAATAATGTAACCTCGGTCCCCTCTGGCCCAGCAGTGTGTGTGGGGGGAGGGGAGAGTGTGGTAGTGGCCACTGAAGAAGTGGTCACTTGTGTAAATACAGTTTTTGTTAGTGGTGTTGCCCCGGGCCCTGATGGAGGGGTGAATGTTGGAGGTCGGCCGCCCACTGTACAAGTGGCCGGTGCGCCTCATGTAGCCCCTTCAGAGGGGTCTGGAGTGGTACCTGCTGTAGATAGGTCTGGGGGGGGGTAAGGGTGGGCCCGGTCCGGCTGCCCCTCCTGCGTCGGTTTAGCCTGGCAGAAGTTATGCTGGTGTGGTCGCCGGCGCAGGGGGGGAGGGGCGGTCCCCATTGTCCTCCCCATTACCAATGTCTGGTGACGGTAACTTGCAGCGGCAACTTCTAGAGGCTCTTAGGAGAGGGGAGAATTCCATTACAGTAGGGGGGCAGCAGGTGGATCTATCCTTCTGGATAGACAGGCATGGCCTGCGTGCCTTCCGAGAGCAAGGCGGGGGCGAGACCACCTGGTCCTCACCCACAACCGGCCCCGGGTCAACCAGGCGGAATGTTGTCTGTCTGAAGTGGAGAGGCAATGAAGCGTGCCCTACCAGAAAGAGGGTGGCAGAGCTTCTCTTTCGGATGGGCATCAGGGCATGTGACATCTTTGCCCTGATACATCCGTATGGCACCCGGGAGTTTGATGTCAGTTTTGCCCGGCCAGAGGGTCTTGAACTTTTCTGGTCTGGGTATGAACTGGCAAAAGACCAGCCGGACTGGCAGGGGTTTTTTGTGCAAGCGATAACCCGCCAGAATGAGGTCAAGAAGGTGACAGTTCTCACCCGTAACGAGTCACTTTCTTGTGTTGACATCTTGACCTGGTTGAGCAGGTACGGGGACGTCCAGGGTCTTCCTAGCAAGAACCTGGATGAGTTTGGCATCTGGTCGGGTGCCTGGACGTTTCAGATTAAGTTGAAACATTCAGGGGGGTCGGTTTCCCACATACCATCATCTGCTTTCCTTGGTCGGGATAGGATCATGGTGTTCTACAGGGGGCAGCCTAAGCTGTGTTACAAGTGCGGCAGCCCTTCGCACTTCAGCGCCAGCTGCCAAGTGCAGAGGTGCGCGTTGTGCGGGGGTGAAGGCCATCTAGCTGCATCTTGTGGGCAGATTAGATGCAACCTGTGTGGTGAGCTAGGGCACCCGTTCAGTCGTTGCCCTCGCTCTGTCGCCAACGTGGCTCGTGCACGCGCGGAGGCGAGCCGGGAGGCGAGTGCTGGCGAAGGCGACAGGGCAGTGGGGTCGATGAAGAGAAAAGACGGCCGTCCCAGCAGAGACGGAGGGAGAGGCGTCAAATGGAGAGGAAGCAGGTGGAACCCCGTCCTGGGGTGATGCCTGGGCCCTCCCAAGAGAATGCCTCTCCTAGATCTGAGACCCTGGGGGATATCGAGGGGAATGAGGAACTCAGGAGACTAGACCGTTCCGAGGTGACTCTGTCCTCTTGCTACGAGAGTGCAACAGAGGGGAGTGAGACAGAGTCTAAAAGAATAAGAAGGAAACGTCTGACCAAAAAAAGATCTAGCCCGACTAGAGTGCCTGTGGAAGGCAAAGCCAGCTCCCCCCTGGACCTCTCTAATCCTGACTCTCTTCCCCTGGATCTTTCCAACCGGTACCTCACCTTGGATGAGATCTCCGCCTCCTCTTCTTCCGGGGAGGAGGTTCAAGGTGGGGAGCCGGAGGGGCAAGAGAAGAAGCCTCTGGAAGGGCCCGCGCCTCCCTCCGGTGAGGATGCAAGGTCCTCGGGAGGTGGGGCGGGTCCAGACACTTGGAATGGGAATGACAAGGGTGGTGCGAAGGGGGAGGCGGTGGTGACTAATGAGATGGACACCACTGTCTCTCTCAAAAGAGATCGTGCCACCTTAGGGGGTAGCCCCAAGAGGGGTAAGAAGAAGAACAAGAAGGGGAAGGGAAGGAAGAAGGCCATCTAACTTAATCACTCTGTATGGCGGCACTCACTCCGTTGACGCTGGCGACCATTAATGTCGCCAGTATTAAATCGGATGCGGCTAGGTTTGTAGCCTTTGATTTTCTCAGCCAGGTTGAAGCTGACATTTTATTTTTGCAAAAAAAGTAGAGGGCCACAGCAGCATATCCAAAAAAATCTTCTTTATTGATCAGTTACCGCATGACACGGCATAAAAATAGCAGCAACGTTTCGGCTAAAGTTAGCCTTTGTCAAGCATATCTTACAATTAAAACAACAGGTATATAACCAACATGTCAATGCCGCCCACAAAGTCGATAGTCCAATCAACAGACGTTTCACTGTGTTACTCCCACATAGTTAATATTCACAAAGCTGTTGTGTCATGTTCATTAACAATACCAACATGCATGTGCAAAGATCACACATTTACATAGTCACCTGCGTAGCCTGTCGATGTGTACACATCCTCATGGTGGCTGGCGTCTCAGGATGGAAGGTGCGCATGTCCGCGAACGTCATCAAGGGGCGACTCACCCAGAGCAGCACCGCAACTATTGATGACGAGCTTCGCAACGTGGTGGTTGGCGTCCCAATGCGCATACTGCGCATGTCCGCAAACGTCATCAGAGGGCGGCCGGCTAGCGTCACGACGCCGCACCATCAATTGACGTGACAGGTAGTGCGTCAGGGGAGGTAACCTAGTTGTGTGGCAGTAGAGGCAACGCAGTTATAGAAATCGAGCATATCAGCGTTGCCTAGAGACCGGACGACGCGCACTGCAATGGATACAATGACACATGGCATGAACACAATGCGTCACGTGTCATCGTAAACACAGAGATCGCCCCACCAGAGGATAGATACAATACCAACACGGGTGTATACATATGTAAAACGTCAGTATAAAGTATGGCAAGAATACAACGCATCACGTGTCATAGCTGGGACAAAGTTCACCTAGTGGCTGGACAGACACACAGCCATCGCAGGTATATACATGCGATGATGTGTATTCACACAGCAGTATATCACAAGTGTGCCTGTATGAAGTGACATATTATAGAGAGAACATACTAGTTGATAACTTGTCCGTTCAAAAACAGTGATGTGATGGTTATCGATCATTAATTATATGGTATGGCATGGTCACGTATAGATTGGTTTTCATACATAAAGTGTAAAATCAAAGCTAAATGTACAGAGAAGAGACTAACTAATTCCAGCCACATTGAACTCAAGATTGAGCCCTAGTGGCTGCAAGGACTTCAATGTAAAGATCCATCCTATATCAAGGATACAGGGCACTTTCTTTCCAAGCTAAATGAGTTGCAGTTACCCTCCCAATTTTTATTGGTAAGCTTTGATGTAGTGTCCTTGTACACATCTATTGACCATACTTATGGTTTGGGTGTCGTCGATGTGGCCCTTGCCGACATGGGACTCTCCCCGGGGGTGCGCCGGTTTGTCCTCAGCCTCTTGGAGGTGGTTCTGGAGGTGGTTCTGAGGAGGAGTTACTTCCTCTTCAGGGACACCTTCTACCAGCAACAACGGGGTGTGGTCATGGGGTCCAATATGGCCCCAACTTATGCTAACATCTTTATGGCCGAGGTTGAGGACAGGCTGGTGTATCGCTCCTCCTTTGCTGGGAGGGTCCTATGTTGGTGGCGCTACATCGATGACATCTTTATGATCTGGACGGGGACATGTGAAGAGTTGGACAGTTTCCACTCACATCTAAATGCGGGTGTCCCAGGACTGCAATTCACAGTTACTATCTCAGCTAGTGAATTGCAGTTCCTTGATGTACGGGTTTATGTGATGGAGGGTCTTTTAGCTACGGACCTCTATCAGAAACCCACTGATAGAAACACCCTCCTTATGCATGATAGCTATCACCCACGCAAAATGCTTGATTCCATACCCTGGAGTCAACTTTTAAGGGTTAGACGCATCGTTTCTGACGAAGATGTTTGTACACGAAGGGTGGATGCCATGTGTACACGTTTTGTGGAACGTGGCTACCCTAAACATCTTCTAGACAGAACTAGACGCAGGGTGAAGTTGGTTGACAGAGGTTCCACACTCCGACAATCTACTAAGACCAGACCCAAGACTAGGGTTCCTTTTGTCTCCATCTTCGGCCAGGACAGTGGCGATATTGCGCATGTCCTCAGGAAGGAATGGCATATACTCCAACGGGGGTTGCCAGATATAGAGGAATTTAAGTTCCCGCCGATGATGGCATACAGGAGGAACCCTAGCCTACGCGATAGGTTGGTTAAAACTGATGTTTGTGACCAAACAATGGCTACACAGAAATTACTTGCCCCACGCAAGAATGGTACTTATCCGTGTTTGTCTTGCTGTAATTGTGGTAATGTGCTTAAAGGAGATCACTTTTTCCATCCATATAGTGGCAAAAAATATAAAATCAAAGGTTTTTATACCTGCAGGTCACGGGATGTGGTATATGCGATCCAATGCCCATGTAGCCTCACCTATGTGGGAGAGACTACCATGGAGGTTAGGGAACGCATCAATAAGCACAAGAGCACTATACGCAATAAAAACATGGATAAGCCCGTTGCCAAACACTTTGTTGAGGCTGGGCACTCTGTTAACCAACTTCGCTTCAGAGTTATAGATAGTGTGGGTTCCCTTCGGAGAGGTGGCGACAAGGATGCGATACTGAGAAAAAAGGAACTCAAATGGATCTTTACATTGAAGTCCTTGCAGCCACTAGGGCTCAATCTTGAGTTCAATGTGGCTGGAATTAGTTAGTCTCTTCTCTGTACATTTAGCTTTGATTTTACACTTTATGTATGAAAACCAATCTATACGTGACCATGCCATACCATATAATTAATGATCGATAACCATCACATCACTGTTTTGGAACGGACAAGTTATCAACTAGTATGTTCTCTCTATAATATGTCACTTCATACAGGCACACTTGTGATATACTGCTGTGTGAATACACATCATCGCATGTATATACCTGCGATGGCTGTGTGTCTGTCCAGCCACTAGGTGAACTTTGTCCCAGCTATGACACGTGATGCGTTGTATTCTTGCCATACTTTATACTGACGTTTTACATATGTATACACCCGTGTTGGTATTGTATCTATCCTCTGGTGGGGCGATCTCTGTGTTTACGATGACACGTGACGCATTGTGTTCATGCCATGTGTCATTGTATCCATTGCAGTGCGCGTCGTCCGGTCTCTAGGCAACGCTGATATGCTCGATTTCTATAACTGCGTTGCCTCTACTGCCACACAACTAGGTTACCTCCCCTGACGCACTACCTGTCACGTCAATTGATGGTGCGGCGTCGTGACGCTAGCCGGCCGCCCTCTGATGACGTTTGCGGACATGCGCAGTATGCGCATTGGGACGCCAACCACCACGTTGCGAAGCTCGTCATCAATAGTTGCGGTGCTGCTCTGGGTGAGTCGCCCCTCGATGACGTTCGCGGACATGCGCACCTTCCATCCTGAGACGCCAGCCACCATGAGGATGTGTACACATCGACAGGCTACGCAGGTGACTATGTAAATGTGTGATCTTTGCACATGCATGTTGGTATTGTTAATGAACATGACACAACAGCTTTGTGAATATTAACTATGTGGGAGTAACACAGTGAAACGTCTGTTGATTGGACTATCGACTTTGTGGGCGGCATTGACATGTTGGTTATATACCTGTTGTTTTAATTGTAAGATATGCTTGACAAAGGCTAACTTTAGCCGAAACGTTGCTGCTATTTTTATGCCGTGTCATGCGGTAACTGATCAATAAAGAAGATTTTTTTGGATATGCTGCTGTGGCCCTCTACTTTTTTTACACGTTCTTTGGATCACCCTGGATCTGTGGTCCCTTGCCCAGCTATGCATGATTTCCATTACCGCTCTACACTAGCCGTTTGATGTGCTGCTTCTGAACCACCCTTTTTTCTACACATTTTATTTTTGCAAGAGACCAGGCTGCCAGATTTGGCGGCTGTGTATAAAGCAAAAAAGGAGTGGAGGTGTGGTCCATCATATTGGTCTCTTGCGGCTGAGCCGTATAGCGGAGTGGCGGTTCTTTTTACCGCACCAGTAGAAAGCCGACGAGTGATTGAGTTAGAAATGGGGAGGTGTTTGATTTTAGATGTCCTCATGAAGGGTCAAGAGCTTCGCTTGATAAACATCTATGGTCCCCAAACCAGGTGGGATCGGAAGCGTCTCTTTATGAGGATCAAACCTTTCCTTTTTACGAGTCGGCAGGTGGTCTTTGGCGGGGACTTTAATACAGTCACAAGGTCCCAAGACCGGGGAGGCGCCAGAAACCGGCTGGCTTATGATAGTGTATCCCTGAATAGCATAGCTAGCGAGGCTCGCCTGGTGGATGTCCACATTAGGCACACCCCAGGCCACGGTGGTTTCACTTATTATAGAGGTAGTCAGATTAGGTCTAGAATAGACAGGTTTTATTTAAAGGAGGAGACTACTTTTTCACCTTTAGAGGTGGTAGAGGTGGAATTCTCTGATCACTGTCTAATTATGTTCTCTTTAAATGTTGCAGAATCCCCCCAAATGGGAAGAGGCTATTGGAAGCTAAATTCGGCCCTCCTGGAGGAAGCAGAGGTGAGACAATCCTTTAAGGACTTCCTTCAGAGTCAGGTAGAGTTGCTGGATCTTTGTGACACTAAGTCTGAGTGGTGGGAGATATTCAAAGATCGGGTGGCAAAATTCTTCCGCCAGCTCTCGAGCCTCAGGTCCCTGGACAGGTACCGCTTGTATCAGGGTCTGAGGAGGAAACTCGAACAACTGGTCTCGACTGGAGGTAGCCGAGAGGATATCTCCAGGGTGAAATCTTTGCTTAAGAGGTGCCAGTACGATAGGCACACATCTTTGGTTTTTGAGAGTGATTTCGGGAAGTACCGCTCGCCCGACCCTTACAGAAACTGTAAGATGTCAGTGAAAAGTAAGTTGGTGACGGGACTGGTCGATGGTACGGGATCTCTGGATAGGTCCAGATCAGGGATCTTGGAAATCGTCAAGTCCTTCTACTCGTGCCTCTTGAGGAAGAAGGATCTGAATCGGGACAGGATTTCGGCTTTCCTGGCTGAAACCATCCCTGAGTCAAGAGTAGACCTCTCTCTTGGCGTTTTGATAGAAGAAATCAGAGAAGAGGAAGTCAGCCTGGCGATCGAAGGGCTTGCCCTAAAGAAGTCGCCAGGCCCGGATGGCTTAACATCCGAGTTTTATAAGACCTTTAAGGACTCCTTGGTTCCCCTCTTGACTAAGGTATTCAATGAGTGCCTTTCCTCAGGTACTCTGCCGAAGTCAATGAGGAGGTCAGCTCTGATCCTTATATCAAAGGGTAAAGATCCGAGCCGTATTGAGAATTGGCGTCCCATAGCGCTTCTCAATACGGACAGAAAGATCCTGGCCAAGATACTGTTTAAACGGTTGGTGCAGTTTGCGCCCCGGCTCCTTTCGGAGACCCAACATTGCTCAGTTCCAGGCCGAAGCACGTTTAGTGCTGTGCTCGGTGTCCGAGAGGCAGTGGAGCAGAGTAGGGCGGGTAACTGGAAGGGGTACATGCTGGCTTTAGATCAGGCAAAGGATTTTGATCGGGTTAACCACGAGTACCTCTGGGCAGTCCTTCTGAAATATGGCCTGCCGGGAGGGTTTGTCGATTGGTTAAAGATCTTGTATGCAGGGGCAGAGAGTTTCCCGCTGGTGAACGGTTGGTCTGGCAGCCCTTTTGAGGTCGGGTCTGGAGTCCGCCAGGGTTGTCCATTGAGCCCGCTCTTATACGTGTTTGCGATTGATCCTTTTATTAGGAGGATTGATCGGGGACCGTTAGCGGGAGTCAGGATGAGTCTGGAGGAGCCAGAAGCCACTCTGAGGGTGGTGGCGTATGCCGATGACGTCACTGTTTTTGTGTCCTCGGGAGGGGAGGCGGAATACGTGATGTCGGAGGTAGAACGCTACTCGGAAGTCTCCAGGTCCATGATTAACCGGGATAAGTGTGAGAGTCTCTGGCTGGGAGGGGGTGATCCAGTCGTCAGCCAAAGTCCTAGGCGTTCAATTCGGCCATGGGGATTATCCCACCCAAAATTGGGACAGCAGGCTCACGATCGCCGCTCAGAAGGTTGACCAGTGGAAGGGTTGGTCTTTGACCCTCAGGGAACGGTGAACCTGATCAAGACTTACCTTCTCCCTTTGCTTATCTATTTGGCCAGTGTATGTGTCTTGCCAGAACCTCTCTGGACTCGGGTTTACAGTCTGTTCATTCAACTGTTATGGGGGTATAGGCTGAACCTAGTCAAGAGAGAGGTGACATACTGTACGAGGAGATTAGGGGGGTTGGGTATGGTCAACCCAGTGGTGTTCCTTGTGAACACCTTTGTTAAGATCAACCTGGCAAACCTCTGGAAAGAGAGGGCTCCTCCGTGGGTAGTCTCTTGCAGGGGTTGGTTTCGGCCTTTCTTCCAGGAGTGGGAGACAGGAGGGCAAGTGAAGGATTTGCGTACACCTCACGGATATCTTCCGGCTTATGTCACCCCGATTCTGAAGGTGATCCGCCAGTGGGGTCTGGGAGTGAGGGAAATCAAGACCCAGTCAAGGAGATCCCTTGACGAGAGGGTCTTGTTGACCCACTACTGGAAGCCCCTGGCCCTTCAGGATTGCCCAAGCCGGGATCTAGACAAGGGGTTACAGTTGTTAAATTCGGCAAGTGTTGCGGAGCTTCACGGTATACCCTTAATATCTTCACTTAAATCCCCTTGTAGCTGAAGAAGCAGGTCAATAACCAAGAGACAATTTCCCCAGTGACTGGACGACACACAGTTTGGGAGTCAACTGACTTTACTAGGCATGCGCACCTGGTTTCAAACTGCCAACAGCCTCATTTACATACAATACATAGATTACTATGGTACAAGGAAAAGGGGGGAGGGGAAGAGGTACAGACAAGAAAGACATTCTGTAAGTGGCTAGGTTTGCCACAATGCTCCCCCAGAACCAAGCCGGCATACACAGTCTGATCCCAACGGATCGGCTTGGGGATGTCCGGAGGAGCGCTCACAGATCACTTTTCAAGTTCAGTTTGTCTGGATAACCCATCGGCGTTGCCATTTTGCTTCCCAGGGCGGTAGTGGATGGTAAAGTCAAAAGGCTGCAGCGCCAAACTCAAGCGCAGCAGCCGGGCATTGTCTCCTGACACCCTGTTCAGCCACACCAACGGGTTGTGATCTGTGAGTAAGGAAAAGGGTTGTCCATACAAATAGGGCTGCAGCTTTTTAAGGGCCCACACCACGGCCAGACATTCTTTTTCTATGGCGGCGTAGCTTACTTCCCGGGGTAAAAGTTTTCTGCTTAAGTAAGCCACTGGATGCTCGCCGCCATCTTCTCCGACTTGGCTCAGTACTGCCCCCAATCCAAACATAGAAGCGTCTGTGTGGACGAGAAAGCGTTTAGTTGGATCAGGGGCGGCAAGTACAGGTGAATTCACAAGAGCCGTTTTTAGTTGCTGGAATGCCTGCTCACACTCTGGGGTCCAGACTACTATCTTAGGGAGATTCTTGCGGGTCAAATCGGTGAGGGGTTTGGCCAGGGTACTGTAGTTGGGTACAAATTTACGGTAGTATCCTGCGGTACCTAGGAATGCCAGTACTTGAGTTTTGGTACGAGGGTTTGGCCATTTGGCTACAGCCTCTACCTTAGCCGGTTCGGGTTTTTGTTGGCCGCTCCCTACCCGGTGTCCTAGGTATTGGACTTCTGCCATCCCTATATGGCACTTACTGGGTTTCAGAGTTAACCCTGCCTCCCTAATACGGTCTAGTACGGCTCCTATGTGGGTCAGGTGTTCAGTCCAGGAGTGGCTGAAGATCGCTATATCATCTAGATAGGCTCAAGCGTACTCCTGGAACCCATCCAATAGCCGATCCACCATCCTCTGAAAAGTAGCCGGAGCGTTTTTCATCCCGAATGGCATGACCTTAAACTGGTACAGGCCAAACGGGGTGACAAACGCCGACTTAGGGATGGCGTCTTCGGCTAGGGGAATCTGCCAATACCCCTTACAAAGATCTATTGTGGTGAGGTATTGGCCCCTGGCCATTTTGTCCAGGAGCTCGTCTATCCGGGGCATAGGGTAGGCATCGGATACGGTCTTATCGTTAAGCCTCCGGTAGTCTATGCAGAAGCAGGTAGTCCCATCCCGCTTCGGCACCAGAACTACTGGGGAAGCCCAAGGGCTTTCAGAGTGCTCTATGACTCCTAGTTGTAGCATTTCTTCTATTTCCTTGCGCATATTATCCTTTACGGATTCAGGTATGCGGTAAGAAGGTTGGCGGAGAGGGGTCTGCCCTGGTGTTTCTACTCTGTGGGTGGCTAACGGGGTGTACCCGGGGAGATTAGAAAAAGTGGTTCCTTTTTCCCTTATTAGACTATGAGCCTGCGCCCTTTCCTGGGGACTCAGCTGTTCGCCTAACTGAACCTCTTCCAGGTCCTCTTTCTGGCCCTCTTTCTCTAGGAGGTCTGGGAGAGGTAAATTGTCAAAGTCCTCTGCGGCAGAGGCGCAAATAGCGGTCACCTCTTCTATGCGCTCGTAGTAGGGCTTCAGCATGTTCATATGGAGCATGCGTCTGCCCCCTGCTCCAGTGCACGGGCCGATCACATAGGTGGTATCGCAGATTTGCTCCACCACCTTGTATGGGCCCTGCCAGGAGGCCTGCAGCTTGTCATTAGGGACTGGCCGTAGGATTAACACCTTCTGCCCGACCTGAAAGCTGCGGTCCCTGGCCCCCTTATCGTACCATCTGCGCTGTCATTGTTGGGCCGCTTGGAGGTTAGTACGTACCGTCTGGGTCAGAGCCTCCAAGCGTTCCCTAAACTCCAGCACGTATGGGACAATAGGGGTACCATTCGTAGTTCCCCCTCCCTCCCAGTGTTCTCTGATAAGGTCTAAGGGGCCCCTCACTCTCCTCCCGAACAATAATTCAAAAGGGGAGAATCCCGTGGATTCTTGGGGTACTTCCCTATAGGCAAAGAGCAAGTGGGGCAAAAAACGTTCCCAGTCTTTTTGAGTGTCTATGAACGTGCGGATCATCTGTTTAAGTGTTCCGTTAAACCGTTCACAGAGCCCGTTGGACTGGGGGTGGTAAGCGGAGTTTAAGATCGGTTTCACCCCACACACTTTCCAGAGTTGGTGGGTGACCTCTGCAGTGAACGATATAATCTCCTGGGGAAATCCCATACGGGAGAATATTCGCATAAGGGCATCGGCTATAGTCTCTGCATGTACGTTGGTCAACGCCACTGCCTCTGGGTATCTAGTGGCGTAGTCCACTACGGTCAAGATGTATTTCTTGCCGGAGGGACTGGGTTTCGCTAGAGGTCCTATTATGTCTACAGCTACTCGACTGAAGGGTTCTTCAATTATGGGCAGGGATCTGAGTTTGGCTTTATAGCGATCCCCTCTCTTCCCTACCCTCTGGCAGGTATCGCATGTTTGACAGTATTGTCTAATATCCTTCGAGATACCTGGCCAGAAGAAGTTCTGCGACAGCCGATGTTTCGTTCGGCTGATTCCTAAATGCCCTGATAATGGTATATCGTGCGCGATGCGTAGCAACTCTTGTCTATACTTTCGGGGTACCACTAACTGCTTAGTGGGCACGGGTATGGACCCTGCTACTACCTTCTCTGCATAGCAGTATATGAGACCTTTGTCCCAAGCATATCTCTCTCCCTCCAACCCTCCTTGGTCCTTATTTATCCTATCTTTATATACCTGCAGGGAGGGATCTAGGGCCACCTCACTGCCAAATTCCAGGGGGGCATCCCAGGGTAGAATAGGAGGGGTGTGTGGCATATAATTTACCTGAGCCTCAGAGTGATCGGAAGGAGCTGTGGTGCGTGCTTGCTGCCGGGTAACAACCGGGTAGGCCTCTTGGATAGTTGGTTGAGGGACAAAAGCAGAGGTGAGCTCCCCCAAGTCGTTGCCCAAAATAACATCAGCGGGCAAATCCTGCATAATTCCCACCTCCACGTTTCCATGCCCTGCCCCCCAATTCAAATGCACCTTGGCAGTGGGAACTTTGTAAATTGCTCCCCCTGCCACCCGTACAGCTACACAGTCTCCGGTGAGGGTGTGCTTAGGCACCAAATGATTTCGGACCAGGGTTAACGTGGCCCCAGAGTCACGTAATCCTTGTATATTCTTCCCCTCCATGTGTACCACCTGGCGGTGCCCTTGGCGGTTGTCTGAGGCGGCTTGTATGGGGTTTACCTCGTGTAGGATCCCCAGAGGCTCTTCTATTGAGGTGACTGTGGATGTTGGGAGCACAGATTCTCTTTGGCAGCAGTGTACTGCAGCCCGATTGGGGGGAGGAGGACCCTGGTGGTTCCAGTTCTGGCGAGGTCGGTTACGTGGGCAGTCTCTCTGGATGTGCCCCTGTTGGCTGCAGGTGTGGCAGCGGATCGGTGGTCGGGTATTGTACCTAGGAGGGTACGGGTTGTGACTCGCGGCTGGTCGTGGGTGAGCCAAGGTAGTCACTGCTGGCAGAGGGGTGGTAGATCCATACGTGGTCCAGTGTGGTGTGCGTTGATCTCGCCTGGTGTCTTGGAACTTGTCAGCTAGCTTGGCTGCCTCTGGTAGGGTACGGGGTTTGCGATCTCGTACCCAATTTTGAAGTTCTGTGGTTAGTCCATTAAAAAACTGCTCCATTACTATTAACTGGAACATCTCTTCCATAGTGGTGACCCGTGCCGCTTCCATCCACCCCTCGGCGGCTCGCTGTAGTCGGTGTGCCCATTCAGTGTGTGAGTCTTTTGTTTGTTTCTTGATGTCCCGGAATTTGAGTCGGTATGCCTCAGCGGTAATGGCATACCGTGCTAGGATGGCTTGTTTGACTTTGTGATAATTCCTGATGTCTTCGTCTGGGACGGTCCGGTATGCCTCTGCGGCGCGGCCTGACAATCTACCTGCCAGCAGGGGTACTTGGTCGGCTGGGCTGATGTCGTGTAGCTGGCACAACCTTTCGAAATCCTGTAGGTATTCGTCAATATCACTTTCTCCTTCTGTGTAATTTATAAAAGCTTGGTAGGGAATCTTAGCTTTTCCCTGGGTAGTGCTGGTGGGCGCTGGGGCTCCTTCCCCGACTCGCTGAATAGCGTTTTGCTTCGCTACAATGTACTCATGTACATCTGCTATCAGTCTTTCTAGTGTCTCCATGGAGGGGGTGTTTGGGTAAAAAGCTAACCTGCTATTGAGCTCTCTTGTAAATTCTGTTGGCTCTGTCTCCTGTGGAGTTGCCGCAGTGGTCGCTCTGTCCCCCTCCATGAGTTCGGCCACAAGAGTAGTTTTAGTTTTGTTGCTGGCTATTCTTCCCCTTGCTTCCAATAATTCCTTTAACGTAGTTCGTTTCAATGTTGCATAATTCGTCTCCATTCACCGTTCGTTCGAATGACTGCACATTTTCTCTTACTCCGGTATATCCGAATGGCTGTTTCAACGAACTGCTGCTTTGCTGTGCTGCAAGGCTTGTATCCCGCCGCTTACCACCAATTGTTGCGGAGCTTCACGGTATACCCTTAATATCTTCACTTAAATCCCCTTGTAGCTAAAGAAGCAGGTCAATATCCAAGAGACAATTTCCCCAGTGACTGGACGACACACAGTTTGGGAGTCAACTGACTTTACTAGGCATGCGCACTTGGTTTCAAACTGCCAACAGCCTCCTTTACATACAATACATAGATTACTATGGTACAAGGAAAAGGGGGGAGGGTAAGAGGTACAGACAAGAAAGACATTCTGTAAGTGGCTAGGTTTGCCACAGCAAGGATCCCCTTGAAGTTTTGGGACTTGGCTTGGCTTGGCGCTGCTTTCACGGGAAGCTGTATGTAAGGGACAACTTGAAGTACAGGAACTCTGATGAAAGGGGTTGTCCCCAGGAGGAGTGTGGCGACTGGAAAGTATGGAGCACTTCCTGCTTCAGTGTCCCTTAAATACAGAGGTATACAAACGGGTGGGTGCATCCATTGGCTGGCCTAGGCTAGCCAAACTCTCCTATGCGGAATGGGCTTATGGAGCATTCAAAGGTTTGGGAAGAAGGGACCCATGCACAGCTTTTATAGTTAGCATAGTGATCAGGTACTTCACATGGAACGCACGGTGTTTAGTTTCAACTAGAGGTGGGACGAATCCAAATTTTTTCGAATCCAAATCCGAATCCGAATCCGAAAAGGTTCTCGAATATATCAAATCTTTCGAATCTCGAATCCTACGAATCCTGTACATAATTGTGTGAACGCACGGTGTAAGAAACAAAGTCAGACCGCGTCAGTTTGTCTGAACCTCCACCTCCCAGTCACGGTCGCACCCTATATGACCGCGATGACCCCTGCTCCTATCACTACAAAACATACAGGGTAATACAGCCACATACCTCTTACATCCAGTGACGTCTCTTGTAAATGTTCTCTTTCCTCATCTTCTCCTTTCAGACCTTCAGACCAGACACCAGTTTTCAGCCATTTTTCGTCTCTGCAGCTTGAGAAAGAAAAAAAATCTTAGTTTACTACTTTTCCATCATCCTCCCATCTTCTGGACAAATCATCCTAACACCCCCCAATACTGTGCCGCTGTGCTCCCCAATACTATACTGCAGAAACTACCCCTGATAATACTAGTACCACACAGAGCCCCCCATATAAAATACCCCTTCTTTGTGGCCTCAGTAGATGCCCCCACAGTGCCACCCAATAATGTGCCAGTAAGTGTCCCCATAGATGCCCCCCTAATCATGTGCCAGTATCAAGTGCGGAGTGCCTCTCTCCTCCCCCCATGTGCCGGTATCATAGTGCCATCTCCCCCCCAATGTGCCCGTATCATAGTGCCACCTCCCCCCATAATGTGCCCGTATCATAGTGCCATCTCCCCCCATAATGTGCCCGTATCATAGTGCCATCTCCCCCCATAATGTGCCCGTATCATAGTGCCACCTCCCCCCATAATGTGCCCGTATCATAGTGCCATCTCCCCCCATAATGTGCCCGTATCATAGTGCCATCTCCCCCCATAATGTGCCCGTATCATAGTGCCTCCCCCCAATGTGCCAGTAGTATCATAGTGCCTCTCACCTCTCCCCCTGGCATTCACAGACCCCACCACCCCATAACGGTGCCATCCACAGACCCCCCCCCCCACCCCATAACAGTGCCATCCACAGACCCCCCCCCACCCCATAACAGTGCCATCCACAGACCCCCCCACCCCACCCCATAACAGTGCCATCCACAGACCCCCCCACCCCACCCCATAACAGTGCCATCCACAGACCCCCCCCATCCCATAACAGTGCCATCCACAGACCCCCCCCACCCCACCCCATAACAGTGCCATCCACAGACCCCCCCACCCCATAACAGTGCCATCCACAGACCCCCCCCACCCCATAACAGTGCCATCCACAGACCCCCCCACCCCATAACAGTGCCATCTACAGACCCCCCCCCCACCCCATAAAAGTGCAATCCACAGACCCCCCCCCACCCCATAACAGTGCCATCCACAGACCCCTCACCCACAACCGGCCCCGGGTCAACCAGGCAGAATGTTGTCTGTCTGAAATGGAGAGGCAATGAAGCGTGCCCTACCAGGAAGAGGGTGGCAGAGCTTCTCTTTCATATGGGCATCAGGGCATGTGACATCTTTGCCCTGATACATCCGTATGGCACCCGGGAGTTTGATGTCAGTTTTGCCCGGCCAGAGGGTCTTGAACTTTTCTGGTCTGGGTATGAACTGGCAAAAGACCAGCCGGACTGGCATGGGTTTTTTGTGCAAGCGATAACCCACCAGAATGAGGTCAAGAAAGTGACCGTTCGGACCCGTAACGAGTCACTTTCTTGTGTTGACATCTTGACCTGGTTGAGTAGGTACGGGGACGTCCAGGGTCTTCCTAGCAAGAACCTGGATGAGTTTGGCATCTGGTCGGGTGCCTGGACATTTCAGATTAAGTTAAAACATTCAGGGGGGTCGGTTTCCCACATCTGCTTTCCTTGGTCGGGATAGGATCGTGGTGTTCTACAGGGGGCAGCCTAAGCTGTGTTACAAGTGCGGCAGCCCTTCGCGCTTCAGCGCCAGCTGCCAAGTGCAGAGGTGCGCGTTGTGCGGGGGTGAAGGCCATCTAGCTGCATCTTGTGGGCAGATTAGATGCAACCTGTTTGGTGAGCTAGGGCACCCGTTCAGTCGTTGCCCTCGCTCTGTCGCCAACGTGGCTCGTGCGCGCGCGGAGGCGAGCTGGGAGGCCCCTAGCGCCGATGCGAATGCTGGCGAAGGCGACAGGGCAGTGGGGTCAATGAAGAGAAAAGACGGCCCGTCCCAGCAGAGACGGAGGGAGAGGCGTCAAATGGAGAGGGGGCACAGAGGGGAGTGAGACAGAGTCTAAAAGAACAAGAAGGAAACGTCTGACCAAAAAAAGATCTAGCCCGACTAGAGTGCCTGTGGAAGGCAAAGCCGGCCCCCCCCTGGACCTCTCTAATCCTGACTCTCTTCCCCTGGATCTTTCCAACCGGTACCTCACCTTGGATGAGATCTCCGCCTCCTCTTCTTCCGGGGAGGAGGTTGAAGGTGGGGAGCCGGAGGGGCAAGAGAAGGAGCCTCTAGAAGGGCCTACGCCTCCCTCCGGTGAAGATGCAAGGTCCTCGGGAGGTGGGGCGGGTCCAGACACTGGGAATGGGAATGACAAGGGTGGTGCGAAGGGGGAGGCGGTGGTGACAAATGAGATGGACACCACTGTCTCTCTCAAAAGAAATCGTGCCACCTTAGGGGGTAGCCCCAAGAGGGGTAAGAAGAAGAACAAGAAGGGGAAGGGAAGGAAGAAGGCCGTCTAACTTAATCACTCTATATGGCGGCACTCTCTCCGTTGACGCTGGCGACCATTAATGTCGCCAGTATTAAATCAGATGCGGCTAGGTTTGTAGCCTTTGATTTTCTCAGCCAGGTTGAAGCTGACATTTTATTTTTGCAAGAGAGCAGGCTGCCAGATTTGGCGGTTGTATATAAAGCAAAAAAAGAGTGGAGGTGTGGTCCATTATATTGGTCTCTTGCGGCTGAGCTGTATAGCGGAGTGGCGGTTCTTTTTACTGTACCAGTAGAAAGCCGACGAGTGATTGAGTTAGAAATGGGGAGGTGTTTGATTTTAGATGTCCTCATGAAGGGTCAAGAGCTTCGCTTGATAAACATCTATGGTCCCCAAACCAGGTGGGATCGGAAGCGTCTCTTTATGAGGATCAAACCTTTCCTTTTTACGAGTCGGCAGGTGGTCTTTGGCGGGGACTTTAATACACTCACAAGGTCCCAAGACCGGGGAGGCGCCAGAGACCGGCTGGCTTATGATAGTGTATCCCTGAATAGCATAGCTAGCGAGGCTCGCCTGGTGGATGTCCACATTAGGCACACCCCAGGCCACGGTGGTTTCACTTATTATAGAGGTAGTCAGATTAGGTCTAGAATAGACAGGTTTTATTTAAAGGAGGAGACTACTTTTTCACCTTTAGAGGTCCTTTGAGGACTTCCTTCAGAGTCAGGTAGAGTTGCTGGATCTTTGTGACACTAAGTCAGAGTGGTGGGAGATATTCAAAGATTGGGTGGCAAAATTCTTCCGCCAGCTCTCGAGCCACAGGTCCCTGGACAGGTACCGCTTGTATCAGGGTCTGAGGAGGAAACTCGAACAACTGGTCTCGACTGGAGGTAGCCGAGAGGATATCTCCAGGGTGAAATCTTTGCTTAAGAGGTGCCAGTACGATAGGCACACATCTTTGGTTTTTGAGAGGGATTTCGGGAAGTACCGCTCGCCCGACCCTTACAGAAACTGTAAGATGTCAGTGAAAAGTAAGTTGGTGATGGGACTGGTCGATGGTACGGGATCTTTGGATAGGTCCAGATCAGGGATCTTGGAAATCGTGAAGTCCTTCTACTCGTGCCTCTTGAGGAAGAAGGATCTGAATCGGGACAGGATTTCGGCTTTCCTGGCTGAAACCATCCCTGAGTCCAGAGTAGACCGCTCTCTTGGCGTTTTGATAGAAGAAATCAGAGAAGAGGAAGTCAGCCTGGCGATCGAAGGGCTTGCCCTAAAGAAGTCGCCAGGCCCGGATGGCTTAACATCCGAGTTTTATAAGACCTTTAAGGACTCCTTGGTTCCCCTCTTGACTAAGGTATTCAATGAGTGCCTTTCCTCGGGTGCTCTGCCGAAGTCAATGAGGAGGTCAGCTCTGATCCTTATATCAAAGGGTAAAGATCCGAGCTGTATTGAGAATTGGCGTCCCATAGTGCTTCTCAGTACGGACAGAAAGATCCTGGCCAAGATACTGTTTAATTGGTTGGTGCAGTTTGCGCCCCGGCTCCTTTCGGAGACCCAACATTGCTCGGTTCCAGGCCGAAGCACGTTTAGTGCTGTGCTCGGTGTCCGAGAGGCAGTGGAACGGAGTAGGGTGGGTAACTGGAAGGGGTACATGCTGGCCTTAGATCAGGCAAAGGCTTTTGATCGGGTTAACCACGAGTACCTCTGGGCAGTCCTTCTGAAATATGGCCTGCCGGGAGGGTTTGTCGATTGGTTAAAGATCTTGTATGCAGGGGCAGAGAGTTTCCCGCTGGTGAACGGTTGGTCTGGCAGCCCTTTTGAGGTTGGGTCTGGAGTCCGCCAGGGTTGTCCATTGAGCCCGCTCTTATACGTGTTTGCGATTGATCCTTTTATTAAGAGGATTGATCGAGGACTGTTAGCGGGAGTCAGGATGAGTCTGGAGGAGCCAGAAGCCACTCTGAGGGTGGTGGCGTATGCCTATGATGTCACTGTTTTCGTATCCTCGGGAGGGGAGGCGGAATACGTGATGTCGGAGGTAGAACGCTACTCGGAAGTCTCCGGGTCCGTGATTAACCGGGATAAGTGTGAGAGTCTCTGGCTGGGAGGGGGTGATCCATCTTTCGGTCTCCCGGACACCCTCCCAGAGCCCCAGTCGTCAGCCAAAGTCCTAGGCGTTCAATTCGGCCATGGGGATTATCCCACCCAAAATTGGGACTGCAGGCTCACGATCGCCGCTCAGAAGGTTGACCAGTGGAAAGCCATAACAATATCTTTACACAGAAACAAAACACATTTCTAAACCCACCCCGACCAGTCCACCACCCCACTAGAACCTACAATACTATTCACACTTAAAACACTTTCGTAACCCCATATTATACATATTTACATATTTGCGGCTTACACGTATATATAAAATCCATAAAATAAAATATATACACAATATACATAAACTATATACAAACTATATACCAACTATATACACAAACTATATACAAATTATATACAACTTATAGATCTAAATCTAACTAACCCACCACCAGTCCACAGCAAATATGCAAACTGATAACCCCCAAAGTTCCAAGGGGATAAACCCCGAGCTTTGAGAAGTCCTAGTCTTTCCCCAGTCGGACTGGGGTCAGTCAGTTTGCAACAAACAAAAACACCCTTTTTTTTATTTATAATATTTTATATATATATATATATATATATATATATATCTGTATATAATATATAATAGAAAAGAAAAATATATACACTCCCTCCTCCCTCCCAACCTAACTAAACCCCACTATAAACTTAACAATACTAATATAATATATTATCACAATACTAACATAATACAAAACATACCTATATAATACACTACAGGGAGTGCAGAATTATTAGGCAAGTTGTATTTTTGAGGATTAATTTTATTATTGAACAACAACCATGTTCTCAATGAACCCAAAAAACTCATTAATATCAAAGCTGAATATTTTTGGAAGTAGTTTTTAGTTTGTTTTTAGTTTTAGCTATTTTAGGGGGATATCTGTGTGTGCAGGTGACTATTACTGTGCATAATTATTAGGCAACTTAACAAAAAACAAATATATACCCATTTCAATTATTTATTTTTACCAGTGAAACCAATATAACATCTCAACATTTACAAATATACATTTCTGACATTCAAAAACAAAACAAAAACAAATCAGTGACCAATATAGCCACCTTTCTTTGCAAGGACACTCAAAAGCCTGCCATCCATGGATTCTGTCAGTGTTTTGATCTGTTCACCATCAACATTGCGTGCAGCAGCAACCACAGCCTCCCAGACACTGTTCAGAGAGGTGTACTGTTTTCCCTCCTTGTAAATATCACATTTGATGATGGACCACAGGTTCTCAATGGGGTTCAGATCAGGTGAACAAGGAGGCCATGTCATTAGATTTTCTTCTTTTATACCCTTTCTTGCCAGCCACGCTGTGGAGTACTTGGACGCGTGTGATGGAGCATTGTCCTGCATGAAAATCATGTTTTTCTTGAAGGATGCAGACTTCTTCCTGTACCACTGCTTGAAGAAGGTGTCTTCCAGAAACTGGCAGTAGGACTGGGAGTTGAGCTTGACTCCATCCTCAACCCGAAAAGGCCCCACAAGCTCATCTTTGATGATACCAGCCCAAACCAGTACTCCACCTCCACCTTGCTGGAGTCTGAGTCGGACTGGAGCTCTCTGCCCTTTACCAATCCAGCCACGGGCCCATCCATCTGGCCCATCAAGACTCACTCTCATTTCACCAGTCCATAAAACCTTAGAAAAATCAGTCTTGAGATATTTCTTGGCCCAGTCTTGACGTTTCAGCTTGTGTGTCTTGTTCAGTGGTGGTCGTCTTTCAGCCTTTCTTACCTTGGCCATGTCTCTGAGTATTGCACACCTTGTGCTTTTGGGCACTCCAGTGATGTTGCAGCTCTGAAATATGGCCAAACTGGTGGCAAGTGGCATCTTGGCAGCTGCACGCTTGACTTTTCTCAGTTCATGGGCAGTTATTTTGCGCCTTGGTTTTTCCACACGCTTCTTGCGACCCTGTTGACTATTTTGAATGAAACGCTTGATTGTTCGATGATCACGCTTCAGAAGCTTTGCAATTTTAAGAGTGCTGACATCCCTCTGCAAGATATCTCACTATTTTTGACTTTTCTGAGCCTGTCAAGTCCTTCTTTTGACCCATTTTGCCAAAGGAAAGGAAGTTGCCTAATAATTATGCACACCTAATATAGGGTGTTGATGTCATTAGACCACACCCCTTCTCATTACAGAGATGCACATCACCTAATATGCTTAATTGGTAGTAGGGTTTCGAGCCTATACAGCTTGGAGTAAGACAACATGCATAAAGAGGATGATGTGGTCAAAATACTCATTTGCCTAATAATTCTGTACGCAGTGTATAAATACACTATAAATACAATATAAATACAATATAGACACCATAATACTATTACACCTAAACCAGCTATGGTTCGGTACCCGTAAGCCCTTCCATACTTACATTATTTAATACAAAACAAAACAAAAACCTATGAGTGTGCTATATCAGCCCACCACCAGGAAAAGAGTACTACTCAGCTAAGGAACCCCAAAACAGAAGCCCCTCCACAGACGAGAGGCCTTGGGGTCCCCCCACCTTTCGTACTCAAGAGAGCGTACTATCACCAGGTCACCCATGATGTTCCTATATACCGTCTCCACCGGGAGGATTTTGTGACTCTTTGTTGACACTAGACACCGTGCACACCAGATGTGGTGCCTAACCACTGCACTAACTATGAATAGAGTGCGACGGTCCCTCCCACCAAGGTCTTTGAAAGCCCCATAGGCCCACTCCGCATAGGACAGGGCGGCCAGCCTAGGCCAACCGATGGAAGCCCCCACCCTTTTGTATACCTCTATATTAAAGAGACAATGAAGTAAGAAGTGGTCCATGGTTTCCAGCAGGTTACCACACTCCTCCCGGGGACAACCCCTTTCCTCTGAGTTTCTACACTTCACATTGTCCCTTACATATAGCTTACCGTAGAAGCAGCGCCAAGTCACATCCCAAACTTTCTTAGGGATCCTTTCTGAATTCAACAAAGACAGCCCACCCTCCAGATCCTGACTTGGGCAGTCCCTGAATGCCAGTGGGGCCTGAAAAAGGTAAGATAGAACCTTCCTGTCAAGGAAAAACCTTGACATGGTCTCCACCTCACCCCTCTCCAGACGCCACCGTCTCAGGATTCTCAGAATCGGGGCAACATAAGCCGGAAGATATCCATGTGACGCACGTAGGTCTTTCACTCGCCCTCCTGTCATTCCTGGAAGAAAGGCCGAAACCATTCCCTACAGGAAATTACCCACAAAGGAGCCCTCTCTTTCCAGAGGTTTGCAATATTCATTTTCAAAAAGGTATTTGTTAAGAATACCACCGGGTTGACCATATCCAACTCACCTAGTCTCCTTGTCCAGTAAGTAACCTCTCTCCTGATTAGGTTCAGCCTCTTTCCCCACAACATCTGGAAAAAGAGGCTGTAGACCGTACCCCAGAGAGACCCTGGCAAAACACAAACACTGCTTAGATACAGAAGCACTGGAATCAGGTAGGCTTTGCACAGGTGAACCCTTTCCCTGAGGGATAAAGACCATCCCTTCCAACGGTCCACCTTTTGGGCGACATCTTTTAGTCTACTCTCCCAATTTTGCTGATGATAATCTCAATCCTGGCCAAAATTGATGCCTAAGATCTTTACAGACTTCTGGGATTCTGGAAGAGTGCCCTAGAGATCGAAGACAGGATCCCCTTCCCCCAGCCAGAGATTCTCACATTTGTCCCGGTTGATCTGAGACCCAGAAACCTCTGAATAGCGGACCACCTCTGACATCACCCAGCTCACCTCCTCTTCCGAAGAGGCAAGAATGGAGACATCGTTGGCGTACGCCACCACCTTCAGAGATGGCCCCCGCACCGCCAGTTCCATCCCCACCCCTGCCAATGGTCCACGATCTACCCTTCTAATGAAGGGATCAATCGCAAACACATACAGCAAAGGGCTTAAAGGACATCCCTGGCAGACACCAGAAGCCCCCTCAAACGGTCGACCTGACCAACCATTAATCAACGGGAAACTCTCCGCCCCTTTGTACAAAGTTTTTAACCAGTCTACAAACCTCCCGGGTAGACCATACCACAAGAGAACGGACCACAGGTACTCATGGTTCACCCGGTCAAAAGCCTTTGCCTGGTCCAAAGATAACAGAAACCCTTTCCAAAGGCCTGCCTTGCCCTGCTCCACGGCTTATCGGACACTGAGAACGGCGCTAAAATCGCTCCGACCGAGAACAGAGCAGTGCTGAGCCTCAGAAAGAAGTCTCGGTGCAAACTTCACCAATCTGCAGAAAAGTATTTTTGCCAGAATCTTCCTGTCCACGTTGAGAAGCGATATGGGTCTCCAGTTCTCAATGTGGGATGGATCTTTACCCTTTGACAGAATAATCAGGGCTGACTTACCCATTGACTTTGGCAGAGTGCCCGAGGAAAGACACTTGTTAAACACCTCGGTCAAGAGAGGAACTAATTGTTCCTTGAAAGCCTTGTACCACTCGGATGTTAAGCCACCCGGACCTGACACCTCTTGAGCAAGGATTTCACACGAGAGATATCCTCACGGACAGTATCTGTCCCAGCTCCTGAGGTTAGAAAGCTCATGGAAAAACCTTGCCGTCCTTTTTTTGAATATCTCCCACCACTCCGACTTACTGCTGCAGAGGTCCACCAAAGATTCCTGGCTCTGAATGAAATCCTCAAAGGACTGTCTTATTGTCACTTATTCCAGGAGAGACGAATTCAGCTTCCACATCCCTCTGCCCATATAGGGAGTCTCTGCAACATTCAAAGAGAAAATAATCAAACAGTGGTCGGAGAATTCCACTTCCACGGCTTCTAAAGCCGAGAAAACAGCCTTCTCCTTTAAATAAAAACTATCTATTTTAGACCTACGATTTCCCTGATGAAAGGTGAAATCCACGTGGTCTGGCTTATGCCGTAAATGGGCGTTCACCAGACGAGTATCCTCAACTATCCTAGACAACACAACGCTATCAGCATCCAGCCCACCTTTGGAGCCTCCCCTATCACAGGCCCTCGTCACATTGTTGAAGCCCTCTCCAAAGATCACTTGCCGGCTGGTAAAAAGAAAAGAATTAATCCTCATGAGGAGACACTTGCGGTCCCACTTACTTTGTGGGCCGTAGATGTTTATTAGTCTCAATTTAGCAACAAAGAGGCGTATCTATCAATGTCTCAACACCAGGCTTCTTTATAATAACTTTGTCGCTGGGCTGAGGCACCGACACAGACACACCACATACTGAATCACCTACCTCAGCCTCTGGCCTCGTCACCTTCTCCACAGCCTTCCTTGTATCCCGTCCCACGGTCCGTCCGGCAGCTTGTCCAGCCACTGTACTTTTCATTTTTTCACCCGCTGCTTGTGCAGCAGCGGGCCTTTCCACAGCATCCTGCTTTCTTGGGTGCCGACTCAAATTGTCCAGAGAGGATCCCAGGCTGGTTGCTCTTCTGGGACCCCTCCGGACCCCACCTGGTACTCCATTGGGCTCACTGCAGGGATCGTGGCCGCTCCTAGTAGCGGGGCCCCTCCTGCCCGCGGTACTTGCGGGGCTGCCCTCCATTGCTTGCGACCTTGTGGCCGCTTGCTGCGGTGTCTTCAAAGCCCCATCGTCGTCCACCTCCAGTAGCACTGAGGAATCTAAACCCAGGTCTCCAGTCCTGGAGGTCCTCCTCTCCACCCGCGCATCTCCGCCGCGGCTGCCGGGGATCCATACCGGGAGAAACCGCCACCCCCTGGGGAAAGGGTAGCGATTCCCCCGGCAAACAAAGCACTGGTAAGCCTCCCGGACCTCACCCACCCACACACAACAGGAAACAGGAACAGGAAAGGAACAGCAGCTCCTCCCACCACTTCTCCTTTCCTGTGTACTGGGTGTAATCCTCAGTATCTGCTCTTATTCTGTATATATGGACACTGCACAGTACCACTTCTCCTGTATACTGGGTGTAATTCTGAGTATCTGCTCTTATTCTGTATATATACACTGCACAGTACCACTTCTCCTGTCCTGTATACTGGGTGTAATCCTGTATGCTAATTATAATGCTCAAAATCTGTAGAGTACCACTTTTTTGTGATAGATAGCCAGGTAGCTTAGAGGTAGATATGAGATATATGTATAGGGTACAAGTGTTTGCGCTACTCCATTGTTGTGGTCGCAGTACCCCAGCCGGGCTCTGCAATGGGTTAATTAATGATGAAACAACTACCTTGTAGTAACCAAGTTAATTTCTGTGATTTATGGTTAAAACACTTATTTCCTTTGCATTATGTATGACATAATGAGAATTGATAAGTTATTTCCTGGTTAACGTATGTTTATTGATTACGTTTTCAGGGTGGTAGACCATGGTCCGCCCCTTTGTTATTTATTGGCAGTCTAGTCTGAGCAGAGCTGCAGGAAAGATGTTTGAGAGAGAGACTCTGCAGACAAGGCCTCAAGCTCAGAGATTTCTGAGACGTCAAGTACCTAAGAAACTACAACACCAGGTACCCTAGAAAACTTGAATAAAGTCATCTAAGAAATTTTAGAACTGCATCAAGACCGTGTGAGATGTTAGAAAAGTACAGACCATTTATGGTAAGAGACTTTACTGCTGTTGAAGGCATTCAATGCTCAGGCACCTAACATACTTTGATACGGATTGACCATATGGATCTTAACCTGCAAGCTTCAGCTCAGAATTAACAAGGACAGTACAGCATGACTATGGTTACTTGGAGATACTGTAAAGTGTCTGGAGATAGAAAGACTGGGAGTACTACTACTACCATCATTATTGCTACCTATATGCAGCCTGTGGGAGAAAGCAACCTCTGGAAAATACTTCTGCGTGATGATTGTCTTCCTGAACTGTGGATGGTACTACTACCACCACCAATATAGCTGCTACCACGCCTCCCATCCTCACCTGCAAGTTGATGCAAAGTTGTGATATGGCTATGCTGTGGTCGGGGATGCAGAGGCCTTTCAGTGCTGTCTTCGTCAGTTTACCTAGAGCCCTCTGCAGCCTGTAAGGCCATGTGGTACTCGACTGCAGTGCGGCTGCATGGTATTTGTGACACAACTGCGCCCTATGGTTGTATCTATAGAGATAGCTCAATAGATGATAAACAGAATGATAGATACCTTATTTTTCGCCCTATAAGACGCACCCCCCCCCCCCCCCAGTGGAAGCACAATGCAAGTGCGTCTTATGGGGCAAATATTAATGAGCTGTTCCATTACAGAAGTGCTCATCAGTACAGGGGGTCCAGGGAGCTGTGAATGCTATGTACTTAAAAAATCCTGGTCTTTCCCTGCAGGGCTCCGCATGCTGTAAGGATGTTGGTGCGCCCTGTGACCTCACACTGTATGAAATGGAGTCACAGCACAGCGCGGCAGGAAATGTGCTGAATCTCAGGAGTGGTGGTGGCAATAAGAGAGGTACATACGATTTTGTCTGCTCTAAGCTCTTATTGGGGGTATTATTAACATTGGGGGTCTGATTTGAGGTCTGATTGGGGGTCTTATAAATACCGGGGGTCTTAGTTGAGGTCTGAATGGGGGTCTTATTAACAAAAGAGTTCTGAGCTGAGGTCTGATTGGGGGTCTTAAAAAAAATTGGCGGTCTGATCTGAGGTCTGATTTAACATTTGTGGTCTGATTGGGCCTTCGTCCTCTAAAGCCTAGGTGCGTCTTATGAGCAGCTGTGTCTTATAGGGTGAAAAATATGGTAGATAGATAGATATGAGATAGATAGACAGTTAGATAGACAGAAAGGCAGACAGAGAGATAGATAGAATTAGATACTACATTTCTATAAACCACACTGTCTCTATCGGTCCTTTCAGTTTATGTGAGGGTTAAATCAGTGGAGCGTAGATAAAGGGCAATGAAAGCGTTTGACCCAGGGGTCTCCAGATGCAGAGAAGGAAATTGTAGTCAAAACATTTTCACACCTTGGTAGCAGGAGAAGGTCCCTCCAATGTAATAATGCTGTTCTGGAGATGGCTGGAAAATCATAAATCTCTGTGGCCTTTACTCTATCTGTTCTCCTTCCAATTACCAACAGAACCAGACTGATAATCCAGGGTGTCTCTCCTCTGGCTTTTCAACATTTCCATTACTTCTTCCACAGCAGCCTGGTCTATTCCCTGGGTTGTAGGAGGCGGCAGAGAATGACTGTACGTGGTGGCGACTATAGTTCTGGGTGATATGGATCTTGTTACAGTCCTGGATTTATTCAGCAAATTTATGGAATTTAGTTTTAAGCAAACATATGTGGGGCTATGAAAGTAGTGGTGGGGTAGTGCCTTGTGTTTCCTCCTTAAAATATCTGTCACCTTTCTCATCGACAGCACTACAGGACAGTATTTCTCCTGGAAACCTGAGATTTTATAAAGGCCTTTCAGGAGTCCTCTGATGTACTTGGGTCAAGCTCCCATACTACTGGCCTAATGTGAGGCCTAATAACTGCTGCACACATCATCTTGCTACCCTGGTACACACCGTGAATCAGATGTTTGATGTAGACAAGTGACCACAATCAACCCATACCTCAAATTACTTGATCTATTCCTTGTGAAGGTTAAGGGCAAGGTCATCTACATAACATGACTTTTATAAAACATCTGTACTGCTGTGAATTCCTCTGTAGAAGAGGAGATTAGGTAGACAAACAACACCTTGTTATTGGACAATATCTGCAGGTACCACAGATCTTGGTAGATCTTTTCAACGTATGTCACCTGCTATGGCTGATAATATGATTTATATAGCTCCTTCTTTTTGTCAACGAGAGCTTTGTATCTACAACTGCATCTGCAAACACTCCATGAAGACCTAAAGCTTAAAGACCAGCACTAATTAGAGGGTGATGGTCCTTATGTTATCAAGAGCTTATTTTCCAAGAGGTTGGACCTCCAGGAGTAACCTGAGTATCTAAAGGTGGCCCATAGACATTAGATGAATGTTAGCCAAACCTGGCCGACCATATTGGTGTCCCCATCACATTTATCCATGAACTTGTTTGGGCATTGTGTAGATGTATGATTTTGCATTATATGGCAGTATTATAGTCTAAAAAGTGCCTAGGTTACAGTATCTTTAAGAGAACAACTTTGTAAAAGTGATAACTGGGGGTTCTACCTGTTGTTCTGGAATCAAATTTCCTTGGATGGGTTGAAGGAAGATATTTTAGAGGGCTACTGTATATCTGGAACTAAGTTGGAAGTGTCACATTGTGGCACCTTGGGTTTAAGGTTGGCCATACATAAGAAATAATCATTCACCAGCAGACTAAACTTGTTTTAACCCATTCCAGACTGGGCCATTTATCTCCCTTTCTGACCAGGCGCATTTTGCGACTTTAAAAGCCAGAACAATTTTTTTTTTTCAGTTCGGTTATGTAAATAGTTTTTGTGCCTTTTTACTATCATACGTGGGGCTTTGTTTTTATGTAATTTTTATTTTAGTAATTTTTTAGACAGAAAATTAAAAAATGGGAGGGGATAGACTGTTTTTCACATTTGTAATGACCTTTTTGCCATATGATCCATTAATGGGCCATTTCAGCTCACTAGGACAGCCTTCCTGCTCGACTTCATCCTCCGTACCTGAATTGTGACACCCCATTTATCCATACCGATATATATTATCTATGGGTTTGCTCCTAATGTTGAGGTGCATAGCTACGATTACACCCACCCACTTTATATTAGCTATGAAATATACATGATAGGAGGCCTCTAAGGAAAATGAGTTCATATAAATCCAGTCTCTCCCCTGACCCTGTCACACAACCAACATATGATGTCGGTTAGACAGACAATCCATTCCATTGTAGTTCCCAGCCAGACCTCTTAAGAACGCCTGATTTTCCTGAATATTAAGCATGTTTATTGTGGTTACGGCAACTGCTTAGACAACACAGGGCTTTGAGACTTTCCTAATTTATGTAAAATTTCCATCCCGGGGGGAATAAAATAGCTTCCCAGATGTTTGAACATCTTGTAGAACCTTTGTGGTCTCAGAAGGTTATGACACATTGATGGAGTAAGCCATTGATACTAATGATGTTATTACTGCATTAATTGGTATGGTATTTCCTCATTAAACAATACCATGAACGAATGTGTAAACCCATATGATAATTGGAAATTAAGATGACGGCCGAGACCTGATGCCAGATTATAATATTAGAGTCTCTGTTTTCTGGTGGCCATTAAATTCTCATTGACGAGGTCCTTGAACTTCAAAACGAGGGTCGTATGGTAACTCTACCCTGGTTTATTAGGCTGTATTTGGCTACAGTCCCAAAAAATTTCTGTCTCTATTTTTAATATCCTGCTGATTGGAACGTTCCTAGCTGTGGGGTGGGCATGATGTGAGAAGGGCATGCTCTGAGTGGGGCTTTTTAAGACATCATGCTTTAGTGCACATTTTAATGTCTTGGCTAAGGGAGCTAATATCTCATTGAAAAGTTCAATACAATATTACATCATGTTAGCAAAACCCTGGCCATGGTGCAGTCCACGGTACAACCACTTGGTGGTCACATGCAGGCACATATCTCATAAATAGAGATGAGTGAAGTTCTCAAAAATTTGATTCAGCTGCTTCGCGAAATTTTACACAATAATTTGCTTCATGACTAATTCGTCCTGAAGCACATTTACAGTACATTGAGTTCATCACTGATCGCGGCATCTGAGATCCATATAAAAGTATTTTACTGTTTGCAAAAAAATAATGAAATCATACGCGAAGAGACGACCGCGGACATCTTGCTTGAAGATCCAGCACGGACTCTTCGGCCGGCATAAAGACGTCATACATCACCTTCAAGCAAGATGGCCACGGCAGCCTCTTTGCGCTCAAATGGATGAGGTATGATAAGTATGTTTTTTTAGTTTTTACCAACATTTAAGGGGAAATCTATTCATTACCACAAAGCACGAGGAAATTCGGCCTTGCGGCAAATCAAATTATTCCTGAAATTCAGATCAAAGTCCACTTTGTGAACTTCAATTTGCTCAATGCTACTCTTAAACACCTCCCGACAGAAAAATTTATATATATATTTTTTTAAATGCTAGTCATCTACAGTACCTCCTCTCCTCCCAGGATGTTCGGAACCAAGAGGAAATAATAGGAAAGACACAAGTGGAATTTGGATGCTGATGGTCCCTTGTTTGAAAGATTGAAGGTGGCACCTACTGGTCTTTTCAAGACATGAAGAATGTAATGTCATAGCAGGCAAGACATCTTTAAACTTGACTGTCTTCTCCACGGCATTAGATGTGACCTCCTACTTCATGATTGCAGCTATTGGTTCCATAATCTATCAGGTTGGTGTGCAGAATTATTAATTCACTAGTAGGTACAGATGTGTCATGTCCACGTTTACCTTTCTGCAAATTTTATTAAGGACTCCAATTTCTTACAACACAAATTCAATACTGTATTGCAACATACATACTAGTACAACCCTCACCAGGCTGCACCTCTAAAACAGAGACACAAAGATCACAAATATCTCCTAAAATAATATATTTGTTTTTTTAAAAGCTGGTCTTCTCGCACCACTGATCTCGATATATGTTGAAACAAGAGGAAAGGTAAGGAGAGACTTAGGGCTCTTTCACACTTGCGTTGTCCGGATCCGGCGTGTACTCCCTTTGCCGGAGGTGCCCGCCGGATCCGGAAAAACGCAAGTGTACTGAAAGCATTTGAAGACGGAACCGTCTTCCAAATGCGTTCAGTGTTACTATGGCAGCCAGGACGCTATTAAAGTCCTGGTTGCCATAGTAGTAGTGGGGAGCGGGGGAGCAGTATACTTACAGTCCGTGCGGCTCCCGGGGCGCTCCAGAATGACGTCAGAGCGCCCCATGCGCATGGATGACGTGATCCATGCGCTTGGGGCGCCCTGACGTCACTCTGGAGCGCCCCGGGAGCCGCACGGACGGTAAGTACACCGCTCCCCCGCTCCCCGCTACACTTTACCATGGCTGCCAGGACTTTAGCGTCCTGGGAGCCATGGTAACCATTCAGAAAAAGCTAAACGTCGGATCCGGCAATGCGCCGAAACGACGTTTAGCTTAAGGCCGGATCCGGATCAATGCCTTCCAATGGGCATTAATTCCGGATCCGGCCTTGCGGCAAGTGTTCCGGATTTTTGGCCGGAGCAAAAAGCGCAGCATGCTGCGGTATTTTCTCCGGCCAAAAAACGTTCCGTTCCGGAACTGAAGACATCCTGATGCATCCTGAACGGATTTCTCTCCATTCAGAATGCATTAGGATAATCCTGATCAGGATTCTTCCGGCATAGAGCCCCGACGACGGAACTCTATGCCGGAAGACAAGAACGCAAGTGTGAAAGAGCCCTTATCTGTATCTTAGCCAGGTGACGCCTAACTAGGAGCTAGGCATTGGAGATACTGTACATGTTGCAGGTAATTTTGCTGAAATAGATGTTTTAGACATTAATGTGCCACCACGAGATGAAGGCTTCCTGCCAAAACATGCAACAAGGTGGAGAACATCCTTGTGGTCATTTTTATATAGTTTTTTGAATTCTTATTATCTATTACTGTGCCTTTATATACATTTTGTGGTACTTCATCACTAGTTTGTATCATTGCCATCACATATTGCATTTGTTTCTATTGGGAGGTTCATGTCAGCTATTTAGCAGCAGACAACATTGTTGGAACATGACCCAGGGACGCCGTCCTGTCTACTGTGTGTGCTGGTACTCTTTTTTAGTTTGTATGTCACATCGTAATTTTTTAATAATGGGTTTGGCTCTCGTTAACAGTCACATTAAAATTGGAAAAACTGTCCTGGCGCTCTCCCTCTACCGCATGTTAAAGGGGTTGGCTCATGCCACCAGTGTCAGGTAGTTGCTAGTCTCTCCTGCACCTATTTCTAGAAAGGAGCTCCCAAAGTGAAGGATAGCATACTGCACATGCCATTCCCAAGAAAAATAACTTTTTATTAACATGTAAATTACGGATTTGGTAAACCAAGCGGTGAGCTCGAGGCCCTCTGAGCCCCAGAGCTTTTCCGCTCTGCAGTTAGATCTTTTCCCCATAACCATGGATAAGGGCCAACCCCTTTAACATGCGGTAGGGGGAGAGCTCCAGGACAGTTTTTCCAATTTTAATGTGACTGTTAACGAGAGCCAAACCCATTATTAAAAAATTATGATGTGACATACAAACAGCACACACAGTAGACAGGACGGCGTCCCAGGGTCATATTCCAACAATGTTGTCTGCTGCTAAATAGCTGACATGTACCTCCTAATAGAAACAAATGACTATGGCCGGGCATCTCACCTGACCCTGTGATCTTGTTCCTGCATTGCAGTCTACACTATGGCTGCCTACACAGTGCTTCTGCCTCTGCTTCACTAGCTGCCCAAATGACCAGAGGAGCCATAGGAGCTGATTTTGCAGAGGGAAGCTGCGGCTGGCGGAATTCAGTATTGCATGGTGAAAGATGAAATAAGTCTGGCATTAAAGACCTCAGACATTAGTATCATATCGCTAGGATATGCCACCAATGTCTGATAGGTGCAGGTCCTACCTGTGGAACCCCCACCTATCTCTAGAACAGAGCCCCCAAAGTGAACAAGACTGCATCTTGTGTGTGTGACAACCCTAAATTCTCTTCTATTGGAGTAGCAAAAATAGCTGAGTGCTGGCTCAGCTATTTCCATCAGTCCCATAGAAGTGAAGGCCTGCACCTCATATTGGTGGTCACCAATGTATGACATGACACATCCCCTTTAAACCATGTTGGCTATAGAAAGACCTATGTGGGGGCCCTAGTAGGGTAAATGGAAAGGGGTAGTCTTCATCAATCAGCCCCTTTAAGAAAAGTAACTCTAAGAATGCATATATATTTCAGACTTTTAGACTTTTGGACTCTTCGTGGATGAAGATTTCCATTCTTTATCCCCAAGTATTCCTTTATACTGGTAAGCAGCCATCAGAACCTTCACTTTGCTTTGTTCTGCTATTAATTATACATTTTCGTCAAATCTTTTCTTTGCGATGACAGCCCTGGCTGCCCTACCATGTGTCCTAGAGAGGATAAGGTACTTGGAGACACAAGGATTTCCGTAATATTAAATCTTCTATTGCTTCATATACAGGAGACAAAATAATGAGCAGCAGCTGGAAATATGGAGTGAAGAGTTATTACACGTAATGTTTTAGCCTAAACATTAATATTAGCCCTGATTTATGGAATTGCCATCATCCGCTGCCCAGAGCTGGTACAAGGAAGTCTGCATTGCAAAGATACAAAGGCCCAGTTTTATCAAGTCCGGCGTGTGCTACACTAGCCTTGGTCGGGCCTGGTCTTCTGGAGGAGGCTTGCAATTTATGACGATGCGCTGAGCAGCCGTAGATTTCAGTCATTATTTACACCAGTTTCTGGCTTAAACAATGATGAATTTGCCGGGGCTCTCACTCTGCACTTGCCACAACGCCTTTTCGTAGACTTTGCGAGGGCAGCATAAAATACAGATTGCGACTAGAAAAGTCGCAAATGTATTGAAAAAGATTAGAGATGAGTGAATCGAATCAGATGAAGTGGAATTCGATCCGAATTTCAGGAAAAGTTCGATTTGCAACTAATGCGAATTTCCTCGAGCTTCGTGGTAACAAATCACAATTTTTCCTAAAATGGCGGCTACAATGGCAGCTACACGTGTGAGGGCATGGGGCAAGGAACTCTGGGAAGGCGGGCTGACCCATAAGGCCACTCATGCAGCCAATCAGCAGCCAGCCAGCCCTGTGATGTCACAGCCTTATAAATACGGCGGCCATCTTAGATTCAGACATTTTCCAGCGTTCGGAGTGCAGGGACAGACGTGAGAAAGCTCTAGGGACAGCAACAGGAAAAACCTCATTGTGAAAAAAAATACTGAAAAAACTATTTATAAGTGCAGGGAAAGTATAGGGAGGAATCATTTCACAGCATCTTAGTGCAGGGAGAGACGTCAGAAGTCGCTTGGGACAGCGCTAGAAAAACCTCATTGTGAATTTAAAAAGCGATTTACAAGTGCAGGGAAACATTATTTGGGGATCCAAATAGCCATTATACAGCTCTGTCATTCCAGCAATTTGTTCTTGTTATTGGGGTGCAAGTGCTATGTTGAAAAGCCTTTAGTGGCTTATATCTGTGGAAAAAGAAAAATATATACGCATTTCACTTCTGCAGGTATTTGTGTAGAAAGAGTTTAGTGTCCTATTTCAGTACAAAAAGGAAAAAAAATATACGCACTTCACTGTTGCATTTACTTGAGAAAGAGTTTAGTGGCCTATTTAAGTACAAAAAAAAGGAAAAATATATACGCATTTCACTTCTGCAGTTTCTGGGGACACGCTCTGATAGACAGGATTAGCGGACGCAGTATAGAGGCAACAACAAGTTCTTTGGATCAAACAGTTCAGTGTTTTATTCACACTTTAGACAAGTGACAAAACAAGCAGTCATATTCAAACAAAAAGTCACCTTGCGGTGTTGGTGGTAATTCACACCATGTGGCAATTCTGCCTCAAAGAGTCCTTGCTGATAGCAGCACCAACCTGTTTTTACGCCAAACAGGTAGCAAACCTTCATCCAGACACAAGGCTCCCAGATCCCAACATAGAGACCTGGCTTCTGAGCCCAGCTGCCTATTTAAGGACAGCCAGGTGCTGCCAAAACCCGGACTGGCATTTAAAATCTGGTCTGGTATTTGACCTTACCTGGCTGTAAATCAGCCCAGCAGCACATACTGGGAGGAAAATACCTGTTTTTCCTGACCAAACCTCTCACTGTGTCACATACTCCCCCCCCTCCTTTGTTCAACCCTGAGTGGGTGAACACACGTTTCCCTGTAACCAGCCTGCCCTGTGTTCCACCGAAAACTTAAAGTGTTGTAGGGAGAGAAACCATCGGGTAACCCGGACATTTCTGTCCTTGGCCTGGCTCATCCACTTGAGAGGGGAGTGGTCAGTCACCAGGTGGAATTTTCTCCCCAATAAATAATATAGGAGAGATTCTAATGCCCACTTGATAGCCAGGCACTCTCTCTCCACTATACTATACTGGGTCTCGGCTGGGGTGAGCTTACGGCTGAGGAAGACAATGGGATGCTCCTCCTCGTTGACTTCCTGAGACAGTACAGCACCGAGGCCTACTTCGGAGGCATCGGTCTGTACTACGAACTCCCTATTGAAGTCGGGCGTCACCAAAACCGGTCATCCGCACAGTGGAAAAAACCTCTTCCACCCGCTCATCCCAGCGAACCATCACTGACTTGTGTCCCTTCAAGATCCCTGTCAATGGCACAGCTAGAGTAGCAAAGTGGGGAACAAACCTCATGCAATAGCACACCATTCCCAGGAATTACTTTATTTGCCTAGTGGTGACAGGTCGCAAGGAAATTCCTTATCGCCTCTATTTTGTTCACTTGGGGTTTGATGACTCCACGCCCAATGACATACCCCATGTACTTAGTCTCTTCTAACTTTATCGCACATTTTTTGGGTTAGCGGTTAGGCCAGTTTTCTGAAGGGAGTCCACTACAGCCTGCACTTTGGGTAGATGACTTTCCCAGTCGGTACTGTGGATGACAATATCGTCCAGGTAAGCCGAAGCATACCAACGATGTGGACGAAGCACAATGTCCATTAGTCACTGAAAAGTGGCGGGGGCCTTATGCAGACCAAAGGGTAAGACCTTATATTGATACAGCCCCTCAGGCATGATGAAGGCAGTTTTCTCTGCATCTGCCAGTACCCTTTCGTGAGATCCAAAACAGAAAAATACCGGGCTTGTCCTAACCTCTCGATGAGCTCATCCACCCTGGGCATTGGATACGCATTGAATTTGGAAACCTTGTTAAGTTTTCGAAAGTCGTTACAAAACTGCAACGTCCCGTCTGGCTTGGGTATCAATACTATAGGACTGGCCCACTCACTTTTTGACTCCTCAGTGACGTCTAGCTGCAACATTAGCTGCCCCTCCTCCGATATGGCTTGTCGCCGAGCCTCGGGTACCCGGTATGGCTTTAATCGGACTTTTGCCTGATGCTCAGTGACAATGTCATGCTGGATTATGCAAGTGGGCCCAGGGAGGTCCGAGAACACATCCGTGTTCCGACTAATGAACTCCCTGGTCTCCTGAGTCTGTTTAGAGGAGAGGCTGTCAGCAATGTTTACTGTGGCAGCCGCCTCTCTTGCATCAGACAGAGGGGCCGGTACCTCTTCTCCTAGAAAACCCAGCCGAGGTCTCTCTTCTGTACAGGTTTCCCTATCTTTCCACGGTTTGAGTAAATTCACATGGTAAACCTGCTCCAGCTTTCGCCTCCCTGGCTGGTGTACCTTGTAGTTTACATTTCCAATTTTCTCGAGTACCTCGTAGGGGCCCTGCAACCTATCCAGGAACTTACTATCCACGGTCGGCACCAGAACCAAAACATGATCACCCGGGTTAAATATCCGGACCCGAGCCTGACGATTATAGACCCGACTCTGGGCTCGCTGAGCTGCCTCCATATGCTCCCTAACAAGAGGCAACACTGTCTCTATCCGATCTTGCATCTGGGTAATGTACTCAATGACACTTTTATGTGGAGTGGGTTGGTGTTCCCACGCCTCTTTGGCCACTTCCAAAAGACCGTGAGGGTGTCTGCCATATAGCAGTTCGAAGGGCGAGAATCCAGTAGAGGCCTGGGGTACCTCTCGCACTGTGAACATGAGATAGGGCAGAAGGAGGTCCCAATCCTTCCCATCTTTAGACACTACCTTTTTCAGCATATTTTTTAATGTTTGGTTAAACCGTTCCACCAGACCGACCGTTTGCGGATGGTAAACGGACGTCCATAGTTGTTTTATGTGCAGCAACTTACAGAGTTACCTCATCACCTTGGACATAAAAGCGGTCCCTTGGTCGGTCAGAACCTCTTTAGGTAGTCCTACTCGGGAAACCATCTCCATTAACTCCTTAGCTCTGAGTTTGGCAGAGGTATCTCGCAGTGGCACCGCCTCCGGGTACTGAGTGGCATAGTCTAGAATGACAGATGTGTTGATGCCCTCTGGTGGACTTTGGTACTGGACCTATGAGGTACATAGCTATTCGGTTACACGGTACTTCGATAATCGGGAGAGGTACTAGGGAACTACGAAAATATGGCTGAGGGCTAGTTACCTGGCAGGTCGGGCAAGACTTACAAAACTCTTCCACTTCTTTGAATATGCTGGGCCAGTAAAACCAACTGTTCAATAGGTTCACCTGTATAGGGTTTACCCGATACAACATATCTTGATGAACCACAAAACGGGAAACACTGACTCTGCCCCAGGTTGTTGTGGTTCACCATCTACTATTAACACATTTTCCCAGGCGCGGGATAGGGTTGGGTCCCGACGTTGGGCGGTACCAAAATTATCCCTGGAGACATTGAGGTCTGCCAATTCAGGACCCGTCGACAAGTCCTCCACGTCTCCCACCATCACACTTAGCGGGGTTGTCTCCCCCTCTTCCACCGAAATGGCGGTCACCCCTACCGCTGGCCCTTCGGTCTCAGGTTCTCAGGGTTCTGGTCTCCCCCTGAGCCGGGCCACTCTGCTAGGGTTACCCCTGTCTCATTGGTATCAGTCACTCTCATAGCAGGCCACAGTGCCGGGAAGTCTCTCCCTATTATGAGTTCATAATATAAATTGGTGGCGACGGCCACCTCATTGGTCCACCTGCCGGCCACCATGAACAGAGACACCAGGGCGGTGGGATAGTCCTTTAAGTCTCCATGGATGCACATGACCCCGACTTTTGGCCAGCATACTTGGCGCGCTGCACCAGGGAAGTTCTTACCAGGGACACCAGACTCCCTGAGTCCAGCAGAGTTACTGCCAGAGTGTCTCCCACTTCCACCTGGCACAAGTGGCTATTGTCTATAGTCTCTGGGGTACCTGTTGCACACAGCTTCCTGGCATACAAGGAGTGGTGGTAGCCATAGTTAGTATCCATGGGTTCGCCCCCGATGGGGACAGACGGCCTTTAGGTGGCCAGGCTCCTGACACTGCCAGCAGACTAACGGAGCTAGGCCTGTAGGGGGTATATCCTGGGCGGGTTTTGCTGGCACCAGTCGCCGGGTCTGGGGTGGAGATTTCCAGGGTTTGACTGGCCCCCTCCCAAAAGAACCCCCCTGTAGAGTCCTGGTAGCCTCATAACGCTCCTCCAGGTTGACCTTCTCAAGGGCATTACCAGGAGACACCTGGCCGATCCAGTGCTGGAGAGGGTATGGCAAAGCCCTCCAGAATACATCAGCCATTTTTGCAACCGGTGTAACAGATCATAATACTTAGGTCTCGCAGGTTCAGCTGGGTTAAACTCCCACTGATGCACCTGCTGGGCCCAGACCAAAGACCCAGACCAAAACATTCACCCCCAGTCATGCCAGAATCTCACCCATTACTGTTGTGTAATCGGCCGCTTGATCATCTGGTAAGTCGAAAAACACCTGCTGGGGTCCGGATGCCAGGAACGGAGTGACGACCTCAGCCCACTGATCTCGGGGTAGTCTCTCCCTCACGGCCACTTTATCGAACACCACTAGATATCTGAGGGGGTCATCATAAGGGTTCACTGCACGGACCTCTTTACGGGCATCGTAGATGCTCTGGGATGCTCCTGCCGCTTGTAAAGCCATCAGATGTTGCAATAGCAGCTGGTGGTTTCCTGCTGCTGCTTATTAGCCTCTCACTGTTGCAAGTTAGCCTCCAAGAGGGCTTTCACGACAGCTTCCATTTTGTCGAGAGACACGGGTTGTAATGTCGCTGCTTTGATGTAAGACATACAACCATGCCTGGAAAAACAAAAATATTTCGGCCTTGACTCCAGCCTCACTGCACTGGCCCGCATCCTCTACCAATTGTGGGGACTCGCTCTGATAGACAGGATTAGCAGACGCAGTATAGTGGTCAACATCAAGTTCTTTGGATCACACAGTTCAGTGTTTTATTCACACATTAGGCAAGTGACAAAACAGTCATATTCAAACAAAAAGTCAGCTTGCGGTGTTGGTGGTAATTCACACCATGTGGCAATTCTGCCTCAAAGAGTCTTGCTGATAGCAGCACCAACCTGTTTTTACGCCAAACAGGTAGCAAACCTTCATCCAGACACAAGTCTCCCAGATCCCAACAAAGAGACCTGGCTTCTGAACCCAGCTGCTAATTTAAGGACAGCCAGTTGCTTCCAAAACCCGGACCGGCATTTAAAATCCGGTCCGGTATTTGATCTCACCTGGCTGTAAATCAGCCCAGCAGCACATGCTGGGAAGAAAATACCTGTTTTCCCAGACCAAACCTCTAACTATGTTACAAGTTATATGTGGTGAAAGCGTTCAGTGTTCTATTTCAGTACAAAAAGGAAAAGAATATACGCACTTCACTGTTGCATTTATTTGTGAAAGAGTTTAGTGGTCTATTTCAGTACGAAAAGGAAAAATATATATGCATTTTACTTCTGCAGTTATATGTGGTGAAAGCATTCAATGTCCTATTTCAGTACAGAAAGCAAAATATATAAGCACTTCACGTCTGCATTTATTTCTGCTAAAAGCATTTACTGGCCTATTTCAGTACAAAAAGAAAAATATATTCTCAGTTCACTTCTGCAGTTATATGTGTTGAAATTATACAAAAATAAAAACATACGCACTTCACTGGTGCACTTATTTGTGGCAAAAAGTGTTTAGTGGCCTATTTCATTATAGAAAGAAAAATATACGCACTTGACTGGTGCACTTATTTGTGGCAAAAGTGTTTAGTGGCCTATTTCAGTACAGAAAGAAAATCCTATACGTAGTTCACTGGTGCAGTTATTTCTGCTAAAAGCGTTTACTGGCCTATTTCAGTACAAAAAGAAAAATATATTCTCTGTTCACTTCTGCAGTTATATGTGTTGAAAGCATTTATTGACCTATTTCAGTACAGAAAGTAAAATATATACTCACTTCACTGATGCATTTATTTCTGCTAAAATCGTTTAGTGGCCTATTTCAGTACAGAAAGAAAAAAATATACTCACTTCACTGGTGCATTTATTTCTGCTAAAAGCGTTTAATGGCCTATTTCAAAACAAAAAGAAAAATATATTCTCTGTTCACTTCTGCAGTTATATGTGCTGAAATTGTACTGAAAGAAAAACATATACGCACTTCATGGGTGCACTTATTTGTGGCAAAAGCGTTTAGTGGCCTATTTCAGTACAAAAAGAAAAATACTTTTGTCGTTTTTAGGGGTGTTTTAATTTGCTTTTAATTTATTTAGTTCAGCTAAAACTATGTCAGGCCATGCACAGAGGAGTGGCAGAGGCATAATTGTTTCTGGCGCAGGCAGAGGTCGCAGCTGAGTAAGGGGGCATGGCAGCAGGAGTCGCAGCGAAAGGCCTGAGCTCTCGGGGTCATCTAGTGGTCGTGTCTTGAACAGCAACCCAGCAGTTCTTGATTGGTTAGTTTGGTCATCCACTTCATCCCAGGTGACATCAGACACCCCCAGCCAAGAGTCGGTGGGTTCGTCAGACACAACCCTTAGTTGACATGGCCCGGGAGCAGGCCCTGTGCCCTCATCTGTCCTCAACCTGCCTATGTCCTTTTCTGTTCCCTCACCGCGAGAAGTATTATATGCTGTAGGCTCAGCTCCACTTTTCAGCGAGGAAGAGCTACTAGAGGGCGGTCAGCAGCTACTGCCCAGCCAAGATCTGGAGGAGACATATGCCGCTTCCTCCACTAGGCGGGCAAGTAGTGATGAGGAGAGTGGCGTGAGCGTGTTGCGAGGCTCCTGACCCAGAGACCATTGAGGAGGACATCAGTGACATGCAGACACTACTCGATGATGAAGCCGATCGCACTTGGAAGCCAGGTGCAGAAGGGACTTCATCATCATCAGGAGAAGATGGTGGCAGCTTGCCTGTGAGGCATCAGCTGAGCCAGCAAGGTGGTAGCATGGCTGGGAGTCAGCAGGGTGGCAGCAGTTGCAGGTCGGGAGCCAAACGTGCCCGGGGTAGACCACCTGCTTCGCAGCAACCCACCTGACCTGGGAAGTAATGGTTCAGGGGTTCACGGAGGCAGCAGCGGTAGCAGTCAGTCAGTGCGGACTGTTGGTGGGTGCGGCGAAACCAACCTCGCCACTGGGTTTTGGAGAGGCCTGTTTATCAGCCTCTTGCCCCAGGATTATGGGCCCTCTCATCAGCCCATGCAAAACTTAAACCCCATGGCGATTTGACTGTGTTTGTGGCATCTGAGCGCTCAGATCCAAGCCATATGGGGACATGTGGGGTTTTGAGATGTGTGACAGAACCATCTGTCTGTGTAATTGTATTGTATGTTATGTGAGGGTACCCAGTTAGCTCATTTTATTGTATTCATGTTGTCTGAGTGCCATTCACCTAATAATATGCACTCAGACTTGAGCTGTCTGGGAATGTGTTAAACGTCTATGTGTATTGTAAAGGGTGGGACATTGTATGTTTGAGTAAGTGATGCCTGTTCCATTGTCCCCACGTGTGTATTGGTGATTTCTCTTTGTCTTGAGAGATAATTGGATTACGCCTCGGGTGTCTCCAGGGCAGAGAGGAGGAAACCATGATGCATTGTGGGGATGTATTGTCTCTGTAAAACCTGCTTGAGCCAGATTGCCATGCTGCCAGCCAGGGCCCAAAAGATACTTTTACTAACTTTTCAACCCCTGGTCTGATTCATGCCATTTTGTAATATGTTGTTCCCCTGAATGGATTGATTGTGAATATGTAATTTTTATGTGAATGTGATGTATGGTTTTAGAGTTATGAAAGTTAGGTAGAAAGTATGTTTTAACTGTATGTGTAATTGAGTTTCCTCTCAGGAGAAGGGGAGGGAATATGTGGGATGTAACTGATATGTGATTGGTTGTTTTATACCTCCCTGTGGGCGGTCCTGTATTTGAAAAGACTGTAATAAAAACCAGGCTGGGTGTGCCAGCACCTCAGACCACTGCTTGACCCTCAACACGGAGCCTTGTCTCGTTATTGGGGGGATCCGCTGTATGCTGTTACAGACTGATTTCCAGGAGTGGAAGCTGATTCCTGGTAATCTGCTAGCAGCTATTCGTGAGGTTCCAGTTTGAAGTGCTATTTTGTATCCAGTTCGGGAGTTTGGTGTATCCTGCAGTAGCTGTGCCTGTCTCTCAGAAAGGGGCTTATCGCCTAAACGGATTTTAACCCCTTGTCTGCTGAAACGGTCCGTTACATTGGTGGCAAGCAGCGGGATCGTTCCTACAGCCAGAAGGACAGCTACAGGAGACACCATTTCTTTGGATTCTACAATTTAAAGGCAACGCATGTCCCAGTACAGCGACCCTAAAAGCAACAGGATTGAACCAGCAGTGTTATACGAGGAGGAGGACCTGGATGGCCAGGATGCATTAAGGAAAGGCATCTGGTACCAGGCCCTGGATAGTGTACAATACCAGCGGGGTGAGAGTCTCCCCAGTGAAGAGCAGCGGTTGCAGAAGCAAGTGGCCCTGCGGATGCCCTTCCTGGGAGAGCAGCCCCTGGAGGAATGGGTGAAGGATCTAGAGCACCAGGTATGTCAGGAGCTATGGCTGGAGGATGCCTACCAGGCGCTTTGGTGGTATATGGCACAGTATATACCCTGGACAGCCGAACATGACAAGCCAGAGGGAGAGGCGTTTGATGGTCCTGGCTTGTTATGGGAGTCCTTTGCAGAGCCTGACTTCGGGAGCCCTGCACAGTCCAGACTTCAGGACATTTTCTATGAGAGGGAGGCTAGGCATGAGTGGGATGACCCCCATGAGGTAGAGCAAGACCTGGCTCACCTAGCAACCCTGGAGTGGGAACTGGAGCAGGACTACTGAGATCTCTTCCACTCCATTGAGAAGGCTCAGCAGGACGGTAAGGTGACAGACCCAGATGCAGACCCATTCAGCTGGGCAGATATTGTAGAGTGTTACTGGGAAGGACCCCAGGTGGCCGGTAGAGATGGGACCGAGGTCTCTCCACCGGTCCTGCAGGGAATTGGGAGCCCAGTCTCCATTCCCCAGAGGCAATGTGAAGTGCAGGGAGAGGAGAGCAGCGTCCTCCCTCCCAGCGGCAGGCTGAGTTACAGGGGGCAGAGGTAGTTGTTCCTGCCCCCCAGCAGCAGAGTGATATGCCGGGAAGGCAGTGTGAAGTGCAGGGAGAGGAGAGCAGCGTCCTCCCTCCCCAGCGGCAGGCTGAGTTACAGGGGGCAGAGGTAGTTGTTCCTGCCCGCCAGCAGCAGAGTGATATGCCAGGAAGGCAGTGTGAAATGCAGGGAGAGGAGAGCAGCGTCCTCCCTCCCCAGCGGCAGGCTGAGTTACAGGGGGCAGAGGTAGTTGTTCCTGCCCCCCAGCAGCAGAGTGATATGCCGGGAAGGCAGTGTGAAATGCAGGGAGAGGAGAGCAGCGTCCTCCCTCCCCAGCAGCAGGCTGAGTTACAGGGGGCAGAGGTAGTTGTTCCTGCCCCCCAGCAGCAGAGTGATTTTTTGGGAATTGGGAGCCCAGTCTCCATTGACCCTCAACACGGAGCCTTGTCTCGTCATTGGGGGGATCCGCTGTATGCTGTTACAGACTGATTGCCAGGAGTGGAAGCTGATTCCTGTTCGTCTGCTAGCAGCTATTCGTGAGGTTCCAGTTTGGAGTGCTATTTTGTATCCAGTTCGGGAGCTTGGTGTTCTGCAGTAGCTGGGCCTGTCTCTCAGAAAGAGGCTTATCGCCTAAACGGATTTTAACCCCTTGTCTGCAGAAACGGTCCGTTACAGTGGGAAAATCACCTACTTGGCAGTGTGGCAGTTTTTTGTTTAGCCGCAGGAGGAGGTTAACATGGCCATATGTAGAATATGTGGGCAGAAGGTGAAGCGTGGCCGGGGTGCTAATGTTGGCACAACGGCTCTGCGTCAACGTATGCAGCGTCACCATAAAGTGGCCTGGGAGAACCGTGACTCCGATGTGGTGGTCCAGTGGCACCTGGTTTCAGACAGTCAAGGCTCCATCACCTCAGCCGAAGGGAGCTGTCTGTCATTCCTATCTTCTGCTGGTCCAGATGCTCCTGCTCCTCCTCCTCCTCGTCAGTCATTCCGTCAGCAATCGATCTCCGAAGCGATTGCCAAGAGACAGCAGTATGCATGCACGCATCCAACGACGCAGAAGCTGAAAGTGCTCCTGTCCAAGTTGCTGGTGCTGCAGTCCCTCCCTTTCCAAGTGGTGGACTCTGCATCTTTCAGAGAACTGATGGCTTGTGCCGAGCCGAGGTGGAGAGTCCCAAACCATCATTTCTTTGCGAAAAAGGCAGTACCAGCCCTGCACAAATATGTAGAATAGAAGGTGGGCCAGTCCTTGACCCTGTCGGTGTCTGCCAAAGTGCATGGCAGGGCCGACGTGTGGAGCTGTAACTACGGTCAGGGACAGTATATGTCCTTTACAGCCCACTGGGTGAATGTGGTTCCTGCACAGCCACACCAGCAATTTGGCCAGGTCACGCCGCTTCTGCCTCCATGTTGTTACGCTGTTGGTACTCAACTCCAACATTAAACAAATCGCAGCCAATAATGTGTGATAATGCAACAACAAACACCAATTTGAGAACACACATATTCAAAATATCAAATTTTATTATATACCATGATTACATTATAGACATAATAAAACCCATAAAGGACAGATTATGCAGGAGAGAATATGGAAAAATGTGTGTCCCCCGATTACACTGAAATGGTAAGGACACAAAGGCAATAACATCAAATTATAACCATCATGGTTAAGTAACAAACACTGCCCAAGTCCTACACCCACCCAGCATCCATCAATAACAATCCATCTCAGAGGGCACAATGCCTAACTGTGTAATAGAGACTCCCCGACCGGGAGTGCAAACAGCAAGTCCCCAACACAATATTACTCTTGAGCAGCCTAATAACATACACATGAATGGACACAACTGTGGGGATACCAATCAGCGATCAGGAGACACACCACTCCGACGTACATTTTGTCGTCGCTTCCTCTTGGGGGCGTGAAGCCACGCTGTTGGTACTGGGACAATATCCGCCTCTGCCTCCTCATCATCCACCATGTCCTCAGCCTCCACTGCAGGGACAAGTCACAGTGCCCCTCCAGCATACCACATGTGCATGGCACGGCGTTGTCACGATGTTCTGCACCTCGTTTCCCTGGGAGAACGGAGACACACAGGGGAAGAACTGCTCCGTGTCCTTCGTCAAGAAATCGAATCCTGGCTTTCTCCCCGAAAACTCAAAATCGGAACCATGGTGACCGGCAACTGGAAGAACATTGTGTCGGCGCTGCGTCAAGGAAGTCTGAGCAATGTGTCCTGCATGGCACATGTGTTCAATCTGGTTGTCAAGTTCCTGAAGTCTTCCACCCATCTGCAAGACATCCTAAAAATGGGCAGGAAACTTTGCATGCACTTCAGCCACTCGTACACCGCAAAGTACACCCTCCTGCAGTGGCAGAACGGCATCCCCCAACATTGGCTGATATGCGACGTTTCCACCCGTTGGAATTCAACACTCCATATGTTGGACCGACTATATGAACAAATAAAGGATATCAACGATTTCTTGATGATGCAAGCGGATAGGAGTACTCCCCTGTGTAACTTCGATCTGGCAGCTCAGTTGGCCGCTGCCTATCTGCTCCATCGTCCATCGTAGGTTGGTTGATTAAACTGGATCAGATCCATCCCAGGCACCATCTCACCCGTCCCAGTGCCAGTATACTAACCCGCCCTGGTTCTGTTTGGAAAGTTGGACTGGAGAAATGTGCATTTGGGGGAGGAGGGGGCCAATTTCTGGTAGGTTGGTTGATTAAACTGGATCGGATCCATCCCAGGCACCATCTCACCCGTCCCAGTGCCAGTATACTAGCCCGTCCTGGTTCTGTTTGGACAGTTGGACTGAAAAAATGTGCATTTGGGGGGAGGAGGGGGCCAATTTCTGGTAGGTTGGTTGATTAAACTGGATCGGATCCATCCCAGGCACCATCTCACCCGTCCCAGTTCCAGTTTACTAGCCCGCACTTGTTCTGTTTGGACAGTTGGACTGGAGAAATGTGCAATTGGGGGGGGGGAGGGGACCAGTTACTGCCTTACTGGTAGTACCAGTAACTGCCCCCCCCCAAATGCACATTTCTCCAGTCCAACTGACTCCAACACAAACAGAACCAGGGCCACAGGGACCGCTAGTAGTACACTGTGATGGCCCGGACGGGTGAGAAGGTGCCTGGGACGAAGTAAGTGAGTGGGAATGGATGGATCATGGATCTGATCCAGTTTAATTAACAACAATATAACCAACCTACCAGACAGTAACTGTAACTGGTCTGTGACTGTGTTCTGTAGACTGTACACTACTTGGAAGTCAGTGGAACTTGGCTGGCTGCCTTCTGTGGGCGGTGGACCGCGGGCCTTCCCTGGCGCTGGCAGAGTCAGACTGGGCTGTGGCTGGCTGGCTGCCAATAGCGCTTGCTCCTTCTTCAAGACCAAGTTCTCTGCTCTGGGGGGCGGAGCCTGTGGCAACATCAGCCTGACGCGAGACATGCCTGCCTGTGCCGTGCATGCCGATCCAGTCTCGAATCTCTTAAAGAGACAAGCAGCGCAGTGCAGGCAGAGCGGCCGCCGGTGCCCGGCAGGGGGGCCCCTCCAGTCCAGTTTAATTACATTACTCCATCTCCAGATCGGACCGCCCGGGACTCCTGCAGGGTTTTTATTAGCACTGTCTGCAGACAGTGCAGCGCAGCCACACACTCCTGTCCGTCCCACACAGAATAGAATTATAGATAGTAGTTGCGGGCCGGCGCTGGGGGCCCCTAAGGAGTCGGGGGCCTGGGGTGAATTGCCCCCCTTGCCTCTATGGAAGCGCCGGCCCTGACACTGTCACCTTGCCACTCTGTGGTATCCTCCTGCTGCTGCCATCTCCACACTATGTCACCTTGCCACTCTGTGGTATCCTGATGCTGCTGCTGCTGCTACTGTTATCTCCACACTATGTCACCCTGCCACTCTGTGGTATCCTCCTGCTGCTGCGATCTCCACACCATATCACCTTGCCACTCTGTGGCATCCTGTTGCTGCTGCTGCTACTGCCATCTCCACATTATGTCATCTTGCCACTCTGTGGTATCCTCCTGATGCTGCTGCTGCTGCCATCTCCACACTATGTCACCTTGCCACTCTGTGGTATCCTCCTGCTGCTGCTGCCATCTCCACACTATGTCACCTTGCCACTCTGTGGTATCCTCCTGCTGCTGCTGCTACTGCCATCTCCAGACACTCAGTAAGGCCAAGTTAGACTGCTTGACCTTTTACTCCCAAAATGTACTAATCCCTTAGGGGACAGGGGGGTAAAACTTAACATTTAATACAAATGCTTCTAAAATAATAGGCGCTAGAGGAAGGGCCTCTAATACAAACAAACATAAGACAGCCCAAAGGGCCTAAACTAGACATGCATAGTATGGTGACAACAACAATGTAATAAGCAAAACAGGAACGTTCTCACCCAAGTGTGGCGGGGCAAATACCTTGTATAGACAGGTAGGGCACACTAGCCCCAGTCCCTCTAATAGGGCTTTCTAGGGCTTCTGTCTCCCGATTCCTGTCTATGCAGATGCGAATACGATGGCATTGATCCAGTATGGTTACCCACCAGTAATGCCTATTGATGACCCAGGCAACATCAGAGAGAATCCACCATCCACCTCCACACTTGGGTGAGAACATTCCTATTTTGCTTATTACATTATTGTTGTCACCATACTATGCATGTCTAGTTTAGTCCCTTTGGGCTGTCTTATATTTGTTTGTATTAGAGGCCCTTCCTCTAGCGCCTACTATTTTAGAAGCATTTGTATTAAATGTTAAGTTTTACCCCTCTGTCCCCTAGGGGATTAGTACATTTTGTTACTGCCATCACTACACTATGTCACCTTGCCACTCTGTGGCATCTTGATGCTGCTACTGCTAACGTTATCTCCACACTAGGTCACCTTGCCACTCTGTGGTATCCTCCTGCTGCTGCTAACGTTATCTCCATACTAGGTCACCTTGCCACTCTGTGGTATCCTCCTGCTGCTACTGCTATCTCCACACTATGTCACCTTGCCACTCTGTGGTATCCTGATGCTGCTGCCATCTCCACACTATGTCACCTTGCCACTCTGTGGTATCCTGATGCTGCTGCTACTGTTATCTCCACACTATGTCACCCTGCCACTCTGTGGTATCCTCCTGCTGCTGCCATCTCCATACTATGTCACCTTGCCCCTCTGTGGTATCCTGTTGCTGCTGCTGCTGCTACTGCCATCTCCACATTATGTCACCTTGCCACTCTGTGGTATCCTCCTGCTGCTGCTGCCATCTCCACACTATGTCACGTTGCCACTCTGTGGTATCCTGATGCTTCTGCCATCTCCACACTATGTCACCTTGCCACTCTGTGGTATCCTGATGATGCTGCTGCTACTGTTATCTCCACACTATGTCACCTTACCACTCTGTGGTATCCTGATGCTGCTGCCATCTCCACACTATGTCACCTTGCCACTCTGTGGTATCCTGATGCTGCTGCTGCTACTATTATCTCCACCCTATGTCACCTTGCCACTCTGTGGTATCCTCCTGCTGCTGCGATCTCCACACTATATCACCTTGCCACTCTGTGGTATCCTGATGCTGATACTGTTATCTCCACACTATCTCACCCTGCCACTCTGTGGTATCCTCCTGCTGGTGCCATCTCCCTACTATGTCACCTATACACTCTGTGGCATCCTGTTGCTGCTGCTGCTACTGCCATCTCCACACTGTGTCACCTTGCCACTCTGTGGTATTCTCCTGCTGCTGTTGCTGCCATCTCCACACTATGTCACCTTGCCACTCTGTGGTATCCTCCTGCTGCTGCTGCTGCTACTGCCATCTCCACACTATGTCACCTTGCCACTCTGTGGTATATTGATGCTTCTGCTGCTTCTGCCATCTCCACACTATGTCACCTTGCCACTCTGTGGCATATTGATGCTTCTGCTGCTACAGTTATCTCCAGACTATGTCACCTTGCCACTCTGTGGTATCCTCCTGATGCTACTGCTATCTCCACACTATGTCACCTTGCCACTCTGTGATATCCTGATGCTGCTGCTACTGTTATCTCCACACTATGTCACCTTGCCACTCTGTGGTATCCTGATGCTGCTGCTACTGTTATCTCCACACTATGTCACCCTGCCACTCTGTGGTATCCTCCTGCTGCTGCCATCTCCATACTATGTCACCTTGCCACTCTGTGGTATCCTGTTGCTGCTACTGCCATCTCCACACTATGTCACCTTGCCACTCTGTGGTATCCTCCTGCTGCTGCCATCTCCACACTATGTCACCTTGCCACTCTGTGGTACCCTGATGCTGCTGCCATCTCCACACTATGTCACCTTGCCACTCTGTGGTATCCTGATGCTGCTGCTGCTACTGTTATCTCCACACTATGTCACCTTGCCACTCTGTGGTATCCTCCTGCTGCTGCGATTTCCACACTATGTCACCTTGCCACTATGTGGTATCCTGATGCTGCTGCTGCTACTGTTATCTCCACACTATGTCACCCTGCCACTCTGTGGTATCCTCCTGCTGCTGCTGTCATCTCCACACTATATTACCTTGCCACTCTGTGGTATCCTCCTGCTGCTGCTGCTACTGTCATCTCCACACTATGTCACCTTGCCACTCTGTGGCATCTTCCTGCTACTGCTGCTGCTGCTACTGCCATCTCCACACTATGTTACCTTGCCACTCTGTGGTATATTGATGCTTCTGCTGCTTCTGCCATCTCCACACTATGTCACCTTGCCACTCTGTGGCATATTGATGCTTCTGCTGCTACAGTTATCTCCAGACTATGTCACCTTGCCACTCTGTGGTATCCTCCTGATGCTACTGCTATCTCCACACTATGTCACCTTGCCACTCTGTGGTATCCTGATGCTGCTGCTACTGTTATCTCCACACTATGTCACCTTGCCACTCTGTGGTATCCTGATGCTGCTGCTACTGTTATCTCCACACTATGTCACCCTGCCACTCTGTGGTATCCTCCTGCTGCTGCCATCTCCATACTATGTCACCTTGCCACTCTGTGGTATCCTGTTGCTGCTACTGCCATCTCCACACTATGTCACCTTGCCACTCTGTGGTATCCTCCTGCTGCTGCCATCTCCACACTATGTCACCTTGCCACTCTGTGGTACCCTGATGCTGCTGCCATCTCCACACTATGTCACCTTGCCACTCTGTGGTATCCTGATGCTGCTGCTGCTACTGTTATCTCCACACTATGTCACCTTGCCACTCTGTGGTATCCTCCTGCTGCTGCGATTTCCACACTATGTCACCTTGCCACTATGTGGTATCCTGATGCTGCTGCTGCTACTGTTATCTCCACACTATGTCACGCTGCCACTCTGTGGTATCCTCCTGCTGCTGCTGTCATCTCCACACTATATTACCTTGCCACTATGTGGTATCCTCCTGCTGCTGCTGCTACTGTCATCTCCACACTATGTCACCTTGCCACTCTGTGGCATCTTCCTGCTACTGCTGCGGCTGCTGCTGCCATCTCCACACTATGTCACCTTGCCACTCTGTGGTATATTGATGCTTCTGCTGCTTCTGCCATCTCCACACTATGTCACCTTGCCACTCTGTGGCATATTGATGCTTCTGCTGCTACAGTTATCTCCAGACTATGTCACCTTGCCACTCTGTGGTATCCTCCTGATGCTACTGCTATCTCCACACTATGTCACCTTGCCACTCTGTGGTATCCTGATGCTGCTGCTGCTGCTACTGTTATCTCCACACTATGTCACCTTGCCACTCTGTGGTATCCTGATGCTGCTGCTACTGTTATCTCCACACTATGTCACCCTGCCACTCTGTGGTATCCTCCTGCTGCTGCCATCTCCATACTATGTCACCTTGCCACTCTGTGGTATCCTGTTGCTGCTACTGCCATCTCCACACTATGTCACCTTGCCACTCTGTGGTATCCTCCTGCTGCTGCCATCTCCACACTATGTCACCTTGCCACTCTGTGGTACCCTGATGCTGCTGCCATCTCCACACTATGTCACCTTGCCACTCTGTGGTATCCTGATGCTGCTGCTGCTACTGTTATCTCCACACTATGTCACCTTGCCACTCTGTGGTATCCTCCTGCTGCTGCGATTTCCACACTATGTCACCTTGCCACTATGTGGTATCCTGATGCTGCTGCTGCTACTGTTATCTCCACACTATGTCACCCTGCCACTCTGTGGTATCCTCCTGCTGCTGCTGTCATCTCCACACTATATTACCTTGCCACTCTGTGGTATCCTCCTGCTGCTGCTGCTACTGTCATCTCCACACTATGTCACCTTGCCACTCTGTGGCATCTTCCTGCTACTGCTGCGGCTGCTGCTGCCATCTCCACACTATGTCACCTTGCCACTCTGTGGTATCCTGATGCTGCTGCTGCTATTGCCATCTCCACACTATTTCCCATTGCCACTCTGTGGTATTCTGATGCTTCTGTTATCTCCACACTATGTCACCTTGCCACTCTGTGGTATCCTCCTGCTGCTGCCATCTCCACACTATGTCAGCTTGACACTATGTGGTATTCTCCTGCTGCTGCTATCTCCACACTATGTCACCTTGCCACTCTGTGGTATCCTGATGCTGCAGCTGCCATCTCCAAACTAGTTCACCTTGCCACTCTGTGGTATCCTGATGCTGCTGCTACTGTTATTTCCACAATATGTCACCTTGCCACTCTGTGGTATCCTCCTGATGCTGCTGCAATCTCCACACTATGTCACCTTGCCACTCTGTGGTATCCTCCTGCTGCTGCAATCTCCACACTATGTCACCTTGCCACTCTGTGCTATCCTCCTGTTGCTGCTACTGCCATCTCCACACTATGTTACCTTGCCACTCTGTGGTATACTCCTGCTGCTACTGCCATCCCCACACTATGTCACCTTACCACTCTGTGGTATCCTGATGCTGCTGCTGCCATCTCCACACTATGTTACCTTGCCACTTTATGGTATCCTCCTGCTGCTGCTGCCATCTCCACACTATGTCACCTTGCCACTCTGTGGTATCCTGATGCTGCTGCTACTGCCATCTCCACACTATGTCACCTTGCCGCTCTGTGATATCCTCCTGCTGCTGCTGCCATCTCCACACTATTTCACCTTGCCACTCTGTGGTATCCTCCTGCTGCTGCTAATATCTCCACACTATGTCACCTTGCCACTCTGTGGTATCCTCCTGCTGCCATCTCCACACTATTTCACCTTGCCACTCTGTGGTATCCTCCTGCTGCTGATAGCTCCACACTATGTCACCTTGCCACTCTGTAGTCTCCTCATGCTGCTGCCAACTTCAGACTCTGTCACTGGGACACTTTGTGGCCTCGTCCTGATGCTGCTGCTGCCACTTCCTTACTCTGTCATTGGGGCACTCTGTGGTCTCCTCATGCTTGCTGCTTTAACCTCACCACTATGTCATAGGGCCATTCTGTGGACTTATTATGATGTTACCACCATCCCCACTTCATGACTGGGCCACTATTTTGCTTTTCGACTTATATTCAATATCTTGCCAGCTCATGCCGCACCTCAAAAACATCTCTAGAATCCGGCCCTTCCTTACCTTGGAAGCAGCAAAAACTCTCATTGTTGCCCTGATCCATTCCTGTCTGGATTACTGTAACTCATTATTAATTGGCCTCCCCCTCACCAAACTCTTCCCTCTCCAATCTATCGTGAATTCAGTAGCCAGGCTTTATCTATCTGTCTAGTCACTACTCCGATGCCTCCACCTTGTGCCAGTCATTGCACTGGTTGCCCATACAGTATAGGATTTAGTTTAAACTGCTTATCTCATCCACAAATCTCACATTGCTGCACCCCCAAACATCTCCTTCTCACAGCTTTTCCTAGGCCAGTGACGACACATTCATCTGTCTCGTGGCCTAAGAGCAGCTGAGCCCCATAGTAGTGAATACCAAGCACATTAAGCATGAAGTACTGTAAACAATGGCAAGAAAATGTTAATTGGCTTTTTCAAAGGATTTCAATTGCTTTTGTCACGAGATAACACTGTGACATTTGTTATATTAGCAGATTTATTGAAGCTTTCATCTGTTTTGATTGACTTGCCCCTCTAAGCACTCTGTACCCTGAGAAAACTCAGTAGACTGGACCATGGTTAAGTAAGTTTATTATAGCTAGAATTATTTTATATTGTATGAAGCATACATGCAGGACACCATAAAGGGGTTCTCCAGGAATGGGGGTTCTGCTCACATTCCTTCCCCCACAAGCACACACACAGAGGCAGTGGAGGCAACCAGTCCTGCTCACATTTTAGGACAGGTTGCTGGCAGCTATTTTATATCATTCCTGGAGAAACTCTAAAGAGAAAAAATGAACAAAATTCAGTAAATAGCAAGGAATCAGACTCTTATGGCACCTGCTTTCATTCGTGGGAGCTGAGGTGCAGTTCTCTGGCACAATAATTACTCGGGAGACAGCGCTGTTTGCTTCTGATTACGTCCACTCAGTTTTTTTCTTGGCTTGGGTGGCTACAAAGAACATCTGATTGGTGGGGGTGCCTGGTATCAGACCACCAGTGATTGCTCTTGAACACATCTGTCCTAATAGCACACTATGTGGTCAGGAGTGGTATTGCAAGAAAAAAATGAACACTTTAACCCCTTAAGGCATAACGCTGTACATATACTCAATTCGAGGGATTTATGGATTGAGTTCACAAGCTTAGCTCATTCAATACATGGTGGGTGCCAGCCGTATATAACACAGCAGACATCCGCTGGCAGTGACCGGGATTGGTGATGACAATGATCCCAGTCATTTACCTTTCAGATGCCACTGTCAAAAACAACAGCACCATCTGTGGATCTGTGGACAGGGGAAGGAGGCTTTTAAAGGTTCCCAATGTTTTCACAGTGAGCTGCTTGAAAAGCCATGCCCAAAGCATGGCTGCACGGGCAGCCAATCAGAATCTCATAGACTGCAATACTATTCTATTGCAGTCTATGGGACAACTGATCAGAAGATCGTATGTTCAAGTCTCCCAAAGGGACTAAAAATGACAGTAAAGGATGTAAAAAAGAAAACACAAAAATATTAAAAATTCTAATTGCCCCCTTACTCAATTTCACAAATAAAAATAAATTAACAATAAAAAATATACATAACAAGTATCGCCATGTCCAAAAATGGCCAAAATGTTAAAATTAAAAAATATTTTACCTGTACAGTGATCGCCATAATAGAAAAAAAATCTATTTCCCATGGTAAAAATGGCTATGCAAAGAAAAATTATATTTTTTCAAAGATTTTTATTTTTAAAATATTTATAAAGTTATTATCATGTAATGAACTTCATAATATCAAAAAACAATTAAAAATAGTTTTTTTTTCCAATTTTGTTTCACAAATAATTTTTTGCCCCATGGTCATTTAAATGGAACCATTAAAAAACAGCAAAAAAAAAAGCGGTCATATGTGTATGTGAATGAAAAATTTTAAAAGTTATGGCATTTGGAAGGCAGAAAGAAAAAAATAAAATATTTAAATGCAAATGCAAAAACTCGCCCGAGCTTTGACAGGGTTAATATCTGAAATAATTCCAAAAGAACGGAACACATTTAATAACAAGATAGAAATTCTATAAAATTGGCTAAAAGCGAGCAGAAGACATATAGAAATAGAGCGTGTGTTAGACTCATCAGAAGTAACATATGTGGCACATTTCTGCACAAAGCTGAGGCTGCCATGCCAAGGCTATGGATATCCTTTACGTCCTGCACTGAAGGCAGAAAGCCCACACAGGCCTTGAAAATATTAGAACAGTGAAGGGTTTGTCGTGTTTCATTAGAGCCTCTTTTACAAGGGTGGAGCTGTATCCTTTGAATTCCACCATTATCCCTTTTTCCAACAGAGAATTAATAGTATATGATCTGTATTGTTCCTGGGCACCGTCCATCTCTGGACTACGAAGGGGGAAATGATTAACCAAGTTTCATTTCACAAGTATCCAGTTCCTAATAAAAAATGCAACTTTTGGATCCAAACTCCATTCAGATTAAACATAAAGTGGAAAAGTGACTTATTTTAAGATTACAGGCTGTTGAAATAATTGATCTTGAGATGGTCGTCATAATGGCTTCTTGGCAAGGGCGTCTCGTGTCTGGACTCAGACGTATAAAAATAGGTACAGGATACTTTATCATGATGTGGTCGGGCTGGATGAAGAGGACAATTAGCCGCATGATGAATAGCATATAGGTTGCTACTGTGGATTCTTCTACATTGACTAAAGGAATAAGGTTAGGGCTCGTCATGTCCAGGAAGAGATCTTCATCCTCTTACTATTATTAGAAAAATATAAGCGTGTTTGCTTTGTCTTGGAACCAAAACTAAATGGCCCCAATCCCAGGGTTTATTCTGGCCCAGGCCATCCCTTATCTATGGGTTTCCGCTGTCACATGATGGACCATCAAAATTCAAGAGCGTAAAGGAGAACAGGTCCAAACCCTCACAGGCCGCCTTCCTGTCCAAACAATGGCTCCTTGTTAGGATTTGTCATAGATTTATCATATTATTTCAGCAAAGTACAGTATTTGGGCACTATGTAAATCTGCTATTTAGACACTGTATGGCAGTATAATTGGTGAACTGTATGGCACTTTTATTTGGAAGCTGTAGGCCACTTTAATATCACCCACTAAGCCATTGAAAATGGACACATCTTTCTTAAATGTTTTTTAGTCTCAAAAAAAGGGAGAAGGCCACAGATGTGGACATGAGTAACGCTACTTGTTGGTAACTCGCAATACAGACGCTAAAAGGCCTAAGCATGGTTTATCGGATAGCACGTGTAGCCCCTTTCTTTGCACAGGAGCAGCTAAGTCATGGGGTGAACATACTGTAAGTTTTGGTGACTAAATATTCTTCATCAACCATAGTTGCAAAATGTTCCTCTCACAAGGTTCATTTCAGGATTTCTGGCCTTGTTAAATACTCCCCGATGATATAAATAAGAAAGTGGTGCCTGCTGAATATTCAGTTTTTCTCAGCAATAGTGACAAATTAGAAATGCAATGTATGAAAGATATTTATGTAAACTATATAGCTATAATGTATTGCTGTCCCCAATGTACAATACTGCCATAAAACTGCCTCCTATGTCCAAAATTATGACTACTATAATACTGCTCCTATGTACAAGACTATAACTACTATAATACTGCTCCTATGTACAAGAATATAACTACTATAATACTGCTCCTATGTACAAGAATATAACTACTATAATACTGCTCCTATGTACAAGAATATAACTACTATAATACTGCTCCTATGTACAAGAATATAACTACTATAATACTGCCTCCTATGTACAAGAATATAACTACTATAATACTGCTCCTATGTACTAGAATATAACTACTATAATACTGCCTCCTATGTACAAGAATATAACTACTATAATACTGCTCCTATGTACAAGTATATAACTACTATAATACTGCTCCTATGTACAAGAATATAACTACTATAATACTGCCTCCTATATACAAGAATATAACTACTATAATACTGCTCCTATGTACTAGAATATAACTACTATAATACTGCTCCTATGTATAAGGATATAACTACTATAATACTGCTCCTATGTACAAGAATATAACTACTATAATATTGCTCCTATGTACAAGAATATATCTACTATAATACGGCTCCTATGTACAAGAATATAACTACTATAATACTGCTCCTATATACAATAATATAACTACTATAATACTGCTCCTATGTACAAGAATATAACTACTATAGTACTGCCTCCTATGTACAAGAATATAACTACTATAATACTGCTCCTATGTACAAGAATATAACTACTATAATACTGCTCCTATGTACAAGAATATAACTACTATAATACTGCTCCTATGTACAAGAATATAACTACTATAATGATCTTTTTATTTAAAATCAGGCAACAAAATATTACAATACATTTACAATAAAGTCATAGAAAAGAATAATATAAAGTTATATCACTCTGATAATAAACATCACAACGCATTATACAAAAGCTTCTTCACACTGTTCACGTTTATAGAGCTGATTCTCAGCCTCATCCAGGTCACTTAGTTTTCTTACTCTTTTTCCTCCTTCCACTACTGTGACCTGTAGTGCCCCATCTTTTGGTGGACACTGGAGGGTCAGGTTCATCTTCCAGAGGGTCACCTTCAGGGTTATGTGAAGCAACATACTCCATTTCTGCCTTTTCTTCTGATTCTTCTTCCCCTAGCGCACCATACTGCCCGGAGGTTATGGCCAGCACTGGCGGATCCGGGGTTCTCTTTGCTGTAGTGCTGTTCTTTCTTTTTACAGTCTGGAACCCGTCTTCCTCTACAGAGGACCTCCTGAGCTTCCTGAGCCCTGCAGCTGGACCATCAGGCTTTGTAGACGTAGAGGGCAGTTCTTTAGGTGGTTTGGCAACTGGTTTACTGGTCACTTTACTCTGCTGATGAGAATCCTCTTCAGTGGCTGGTACTTGTAGTGCTACAGATGGTATTTTAGTTTCCAGAGCAGGATTTCTGGATTTCGGAGCATTTTCAATGGCTGGTACTTGTGGTTCAGCAGAGGTTGGTACTTGTAATGGAGTAGATGGGCTATGAGTCTCTAACTCTGCTGGTACTTGTAGTGCATCAGGAGGGTCAACACTCTCTACAGCAGGGTCAGTAGTACTTTGCATTGCTTCAGTAGGAGGACTGTCAGTTTCTGGGGCTGTATCTGCTCTTGCAGTGTCATCCTCCTGACCTTCCTCCATGGCCTCTGAGAAGATCTCATCACTGTCTTTATTATGATCTGCATGCGGACAATCCCGGAAAGTATGACCAGATCCTAAACACAGGTTACAGATGACCGGACCTGTACAGTCGTCCTTTGAATGACCAAACTGTCCACAAAATGAGCACTTAATACGGGAGCAGTTGATGGCGAGGTGCCTGCCCCCACATCTGTGACACAGCCGCGGCTGACCGGGGTAGTAGCATATCCCTCTCTCTGAGCCCAGGTAGAAGGAGTGCGGCAGATGTCTGGTCACACCATTGTTCTGCGCTAGTTGTATCATCACGGTGTATCCGCCATTCCAGATGTCTTCCTCATCATAGATTTTTACGGGATGACTCTTCAGCATACACTGTCTGCTCAGCCAATGCTCCAGATCTGCCAGCGCCACCACCTCAGACTGGAACAAGATGGTGGCCTTCACTACCTGAGGCTTGGACAGCTGGATCACCTGTAGATGCTCCCAAATTGACTGCTCTTTCGTGTCATTGTATATGTTCCAGAATAAGTCCAGATCATACTGAAGCTTAAAGCTGATGTCATAGATCCTGCTGGAGGGGATATGGATCAGGGCGTACACCTCAGAGGCCTTAAATTTCATAAAGTCCTTCAGAAGAACTTTCCCTATGTACAGTCTGGAGGGGAGGCTATCTTCTGGACCCATATACTTAATCCGTACAGCGTTCCTTCTCTGAGGTGGAGGGTTAGCCGGCCTTGTAACATTGGAGAACAGTCTCCTGAATTGTGGACGGTCAGCAGGAGGATCAGTGCTGGGCCTCTCCTCTACAGGCTTACTGACTCCAGATTGTCCTGCAGATCCACCTGTGTCTGCTCCAGACTGCTGTGTACCTGACACTGTGGACGGCTGAGGGTCCTGTATACTGACCTCCATGTCTGCTCCAGTCTGTGTAGTTGTCTCCTCTGAGAGCTGACTTCCAATCACAGCACCGAGCGGGGTCTCAATCACAGCACTGAGTGGGGTCTCAATCACAGCACTGAGCGGGGTCTCATCCACAGCACTGAGCGGGGTCTCATCCACAGCACTGAGCGGGGTCTCATCCACAGCACTGAGCGGGGTCTCATCCACAGCACTGAGCGGGGTCTCATCCACAGCACTGAGCGGGGTCTCATCCACAGCACCGAGTGGGGTCTCATCCACAGCACTGAGTGGGGTCTCAATCACAGCACTGAGCGGGGTCTCGTCCACAACACCGAGCGGGGTCCCGTCCACCACACTGAGCGGGGTCCCGTCCACAGCACCGAGCGGGGTCCCGTCCACAATGTCCATACATGAAGCACTCTCCTGCTTACACACAGGATTGCTGCTCTCATTCACTTCACCAGAATTACAAGCTGAGTCCACTACAATTAACCCCTTGTTGGATGGCTCACTTTGCTCCATAGTATTCCCAGCATTTTCAGAGACTGACTGCTCAGACCCCATACATAGTGACCCTGAAAGCAGTGACCCTCCAGGCGCTGCACCCACACATCTCTGAGGGGTTCCTTCCTTCACCATATTATGCACATCGCCGTAATTTTTATTTTTTATTTCTATAATTTCTTTTATCTTCACATTCTGGGCTCTGGCCTCCCTCTTTTTCTCCATTGCCCAGCTCTCCACTTTAGGTATTGTGTTTTTACCTTTATCTAGTTTATCTTTTAATATATCAAGTTCACGTGTGCATTCATACTTCATCAGCTTTTTCTTGGGATCAGCCTCTGTTTTTATCTCATCTCTTAACTTAGAAATGCGCCTTTCCAGTTTAAATAAACTTTTCTTTGTCACAGTTGTACTCAGTCCAGAAGCACTACAAGTTTCAGTTGACTCACCAGCCACCATTTCCAGATTAATGCTTCCACCATCTCCATGCTGCAGGCCACACTCCAAGCTCTGGGCTTTCCCAGGATCATCAGCCCAGCTCCCCTCCCCTCCACCTGGGTCAGAAGCCATACCCCCTCCCTGCAGGGAGGTCAACAGCACACGTCTATCCTCTCCTATGGACAAGAATATAACTACTATAATACTGCCTCCTATGTACAAGAATATAACTACTATAATACTGCCTCCTATGTACAGGAATATAACTACTATAATACTGCTCCTATGTACAAGAATATAACTACTATAATACTGCTCCTATGTACAAGAATATAACTACTATAATACTGCTCCTATGTACAAGAATATAACTACTATAATACTGCTCCTATGTGCAAGAATATTACTACTATAATACCGTCTTCTATGTACAAGAATATAACTACTATAATACTGCTCCTATGTACAAGAATATAACTACTATAATACTGCTCCTATGTACAAGAATATAACTACTATAATACTGCTCCTATATACAAGAATATAACTACTATAATACTGCTCCTATGTACAAGAATATAACTACTATAATACTGCCTCCTATGTACAAGAATATAACTACTATAATACTGCTCCTATGTACTAGAATATAACTACTATAATACTGCTCCTATGTACAAGAATATAACTGCTATAATACTGCTTCTATGTACAAGAATATAACTACTATAATACTGCTCCTATGTACAAGAATATAACTACTATAATACTGCTCCTATGTACAAGAATATAACTACTATAATACTGTTCCTATGTACAAGAATATAACTACTATAATACTGCTCCTATGTACAAGAATATAACTACTATAATACTGCTCCTATGTACAAGAATATAACTACTATAATACTGCCTCCTATGTACAAGAATATAACTACTATAATACTGCCTCCTATGTACAGGAATATAACTACTATAATACTGCTCCTATGTACAAGAATATAACTACTATAATACTGCTCCTATGTACAAGAATATAACTACTATAATACTGCTCCTATGTACAAGAATATAACTACTATAATACTGCTCCTATGTGCAAGAATATTACTACTATAATACCGTCTTCTATGTACAAGAATATAACTACTATAATACTGCTCCTATGTACAAGAATATAACTACTATAATACTGCTCCTATGTACAAGAATATAACTACTATAATACTGCTCCTATATACAAGAATATAACTACTATAATACTGCTCCTATGTACAAGAATATAACTACTATAATACTGCCTCCTATGTACAAGAATATAACTACTATAATACTGCTCCTATGTACTAGAATATAACTACTATAATACTGCTCCTATGTACAAGAATATAACTGCTATAATACTGCTTCTATGTACAAGAATATAACTACTATAATACTGCTCCTATGTACAAGAATATAACTACTATAATACTGCTCCTATGTACAAGAATATAACTACTATAATACTGTTCCTATGTACAAGAATATAACTACTATAATACTGCTCCTATGTACAAGAATATAACTACTATAATACTGCTCCTATGTACAAGAATATAACTACTATAATACTGCTCCTATGTACAAGAATATAACTACTATAATACTGCTTCTATGTACAAGAATATAACTACTATAATACTGCTCCTATGTACAAGAATATAACTACTATAATACTGCTCCTATGTACAAGAATATAACTACTATAATACTGCTCCTATGTACAAGAATATTACTACTATAATACCGTCTTCTATGTACAAGAATATAACTACTATAATACTGCTCCTATGTACAAGAATATAACTACTATAATACTGCTCCTATGTACAAGAATATAACTACTATAATACTGCTCCTATATACAAGAATATAACTACTATAATACTGCCTCCTATGTACAAGAATATAACTACTATAATACTGCCTCCTATGTACAAGAATATAACTACTATAATACTGCTCCTACGTACAAGAATATAACTACTATAATACTAATCCTATGTACAAGAATATAACTACTATAATACTGCTCCTATGTACAAGAATATAACTACTATAATACTGCCTTCTATGTACAAGAATATAAATACTATAATACTGCCTCCTATGTACAAGAAGATAACTATTATAATACTGCTGCTATGTACAAGAATATAACTATTATAATACTGCTCCTATGTACAGGAATATAACTACTATAATACTGCCTCCTATGTCAAGAATATAACTACTATAATACTGCTCCTATGTACAAGAATATAACTACTATAATACTGCTCCTATGTACAAGAATATAACTGCTATAATATTGCTCCTATGTACAAGAATATAACTACTATAATACTGCTCCTATGTATAAGAATATAACTACTATAATACTGCTCCTATGTAAAGGAATATAACTACTATAATACTGCTCCTATGTACAAGAATATAACTACTATAATACTGCCCCTATGTACAAGAATATAACTACTATAATACTGCTTCTATGTACAAGAATATAACTACTATAATACTGCTCCTATATACAAGAATATAACTACTATAATACTGCTCCTGTGTACAAGGATATAACTACTATAATACTACCTCCTATATACAGGAATATAACTACTATAATACTGCCTCCTATGTACAAGAATATAACTACTATAATACTGCTCCTATGTACAAGAATATAACTACTATAATACTGCTCCTATATACAAGAATATAACTACTATAATACTGCCTCCTATGTACAAGAATATAACTACTATAATACTGCTCCTACGTACAAGAATATAACTACTATAATACTAATCCTATGTACAAGAATATAACTACTATAATACTGCTCCTATGTACAAGAATATAACTACTATAATACTGCTCCTATGTACAAGAATATAACTACTATAATACTGCTCCTATGTACAAGAATATAACTACTATAATACTGCCTCCTATGTACAAGAATATAACTACTATAATACTGCCCCCTTTGTATAGGAATACATTATGTATGTCTTTATGGGGCAGGTTTTTCAGCATTCTACTTCCAGTATATTGTGGTTTTCCTGATTCTTCACAATATAGAGGTCGGGAATCTTAGATAATATCACAATACTGTAAACTGGAATCGATCACAATGAAAATCTGGGTATTACTGTATACGGCAGCTGTCGTTCTCTAGCACTCAATAATCAGCGTATAAAAGTCAGTGAGGCTGAAAACCCGTCCATACTGCTTCCATATTTCAGCGGCAGGTTGGATGTTATATGAGGCCCCTCTCGTTTTGTCTGGCACGCGTTTCGTGGTTTGTAAACATCTGCAGATTAATATTTTGACGTTTGGATTTTTTCTTTTTGGAGAACACAATATCTGCAGCGTTAGGCTCACCAGCACTCAAAATTGAAACAAAACTGGCCCAGCACTTGACCTATTTTTCAATGGAGCAGATATCATTTAACACAATTAGCGTCTTCCCCCTCTTCTCAGTTTTTTTCCAAGCATTTAACCCTTTAGCAGGATTTATAGCTTGCTCTTTAATACAGATTTTTAGTTACCTCTTTTGCCAAACTAAAAGAAAAATCTTGGGTTGGCGCCCTGTAGTCAATGTAAAGACCTCTATAAGTAGTAATCACCCAGCTTTTGGTACCTTTGTACTAGGGTACAGAGATAGAAAAGTTAATTTGGCTCGATTTGGTCTTTTTTTGGTATTTTTGTATTTTTTATTTTAAGGGCAGAGAAATAAGTAGAAGCTCATGGAAAGTCCAAAATGTGCATCAGGATCCAAAAAGCCATCCCATAATAATAAATTTATCATCAATCCACTGAACGGAACAGTGATCCTGTGTCCCTGTTTGGAGCCTTGTTTGAGCATGCACACTGATGCTCCATTCCTCATGTATGCGATTCAAGGACATCTCTACCAAGGACAGAGAACCATCTCACTAGCGCCACCCTGTGGTAGTGGCTCCCTATGAGTCAAAATCAAACTTTTCAACAAGCCTTGAAATATGACAATGGAAGATGCCAAGGAAGATACAGTAGCAATCTGTAGACAGCTGTTTTTTGGTGCTTTCCCCTCATCGGTACGGATCAGTACTTCAGACTGATGAGAGGTAAGATGCCCCCGAATATCTGGCTTGTCATCTTCCCTTGTCATTGTCACATTTGGTAGGAAACAGTATAGCTCTATATTCCACCCACATTACCTTCCCTCTCTACTTGCACAATTTGCCCTAAACTGCGGACCACAACTCGGCGACGGCCCCTGACTTGACTAAGTGCAGGAACCTAACCTAGAAAGGTAAAGAGTATGCCCACAGAAAGAGGTCAGATTCAGACAGGCAAAACCAGGACTGTATCAAAATTCAAAAGCTAAGTCGGAAACAAACCAGATAGACACACAAGATGCAAACATATAGTCAAATAACAGGCAGTGTCAATACCAAGAGGTAACATCAGAAACAAGAAAAAGAGACAAAGTCAATGTTCGAGCAAAACTCAAGATCTAGGAGTTCAAAAATGTACAAACGCTTGTGTTGAGAAGAAGACCAATCACAGGCACCTTTTACCATCAGCTAGCTGTTTAAATCTTCCACCAAAAGGAAGCATGTGATGCTGAAACGGAGCCTGATTGGCCCGGCATCATTGCTCCCTGACCAGCCTGACTGTCAGGGGGAATAGTTGCATAGCAATGGAACAACTTTGGCTGCTCTGCAACAGAGAAGCTGGGCTCACTGTTGGAGCATGGGCAGTTAAGTACATGACAGGTATATTCCAAGGCTTGTTAAAAAGTCAGATTTTGGCTCATAAGGAGACACTTCCACAAGGTAGCGCTAGTGAGATGGTTCATTTTCCTTGGGACTGATGGACTTACGTAGCTAATTACTGTATTTGGCAGCTCCATAGACCTTAAATGGGGCAGCAGAATGTTCAACCACTGTTCCTTTCAAATGGGGAACACAAGACTCCCAATAGGGTCTCAGCAGGTTGACCATCATTGATTTGCATCTATCTAATAGTCAGGTGAGTACTCCTTAAACTGACACCGACAGCTCTAAAACATCTCCACCAGCATCTGCTGTGGTTATATCTCTCAGGAATGAGTAGGCTGTGTGATAGCTCTTCTGCTTTGCTCATTCATAATGCTTCCCTCATTTGTGTTGGATTCTCTAGATGCCCTGGATTGATTGTCCATTGAATATTTTGCTTGTAGTGTAGCTATGGGTTTTCACTGAGGGTACTTCATTGTTTCTTGTTGATTTCTGCTTGGGTCTAACTTCACAAAGCTCTCAGTGAATAACAGATTTTGACTACACGAGGCACTGGAAACCTCTGTCACCGAGTGAAATAAAGGCTGGGAGATGATGCAAATATAAACCTAATTGAACGTCTATAAATCATCTGGCCATTCATCAGCTTGTAAGGCAAATATTTGGCTTTTCCTTCTTCCCCTCTGCTGCTCTCTTAGTGTTGGTGAGACAGTTGAGGGCGAATTTCTCCATTTCACTTAGCCCTGGGCCAGTCTGTGGACAGAAGCTAATTACCAAGATTGATAGCCTTGAGAGACGCCCAGTACTTCTAAAGGCAGCTTCCTTTCCTGTCATAAATATGGTTATCCCACCGTGGTTCAATCGCTACTGGCTACGAGGCCTACTGCTAATGGCCCCAACTGAAAAATCAGCAAGCCTCACAATGTCACGGAGCTCATTTAGTCCAGTGAAATATGAATGCAAGTTCTGGAATTCTTCATTAGGATTTCAACTCCAAATCCGTGACATCATCAATGGAAGTCAGATATTTGACAGTTACTATGGGAACGTCAGACTCTTTTCTCGGTGGAAGAACAAGGTACACTGTAGTCAGAATAGCAGAAAATATGTTCAGTGGTGATTGTTACAGAAGAGGATGGAGATTACAAGATCCTCATAGGAAGGATGACCATAGACACTAAGTCATCAATGAAAACCAGGGCAAGACATATTTACCTTCACCTCAGGCAAATACTCGGTTTGAGTAAGAATAAATGGGTGAGAAAGAAATACAGGGTCAACATCTAGGACCACCACCAGCAAAATCTAAATCTGCTACCTCTTACTTCAGCACTCAGGTTGGTAGATCTAAGGCTAACTTAGAGGTTCACCAGAGCCCACTACAAGACTTTTTGGACTTGGCTGTTAGGGACCCAAGTTACATCTGCAGACTAAGAGGTGAGAGTTCACAGGGAGCTGAACTATCAGATGCCAAGGAGAAGCAGGAAAATAAAATAAGCTAGAGCCGGGAGAGTCAGAAGAAGCCAAAAGAGAGTCAATGCAGAAAGAAGCAAAGGAGTCGAAGTCAGGAAAACCAGTAGAAGCCTTCAGTAATTAGCAGAAAAAGGGTAAATCCTGAATACACAAGAAGGTCCAACACAAATGCACACTGTTCTGAGCATACAGAACAGTCAGAAGCCTTGAAAACAAAAAAATCAATGGCTCTACATTCTATCTATCTACTGTATCTATCTATAAAATGTTTCTCAGTAGAATGTTTCACACCTATTATATCCACATGACTAACAAAGCAAAAAGTTTCTACCAAAAGTGTCCTGTTTCAGAGGACTCACAATGTCTGAGCATTACATAAAAAGTCCTTTGGTTTCAATAGGTGCCGTGTAATGTTTCACTTCTCCTGCGGAGGTGCTACAGGAAAACTGAATACTTGCTACAAACTTCTCCAGATTACACTGGTACGCAGTAGTCAGTGTTGGAACTGCTCGAAGTGGACAATTCCTGTGAAATAACTGCCAATGTCCACAGAAAGACTTAAAGTGTGCCTCTAACATTGAAACATTCCATAATATATCTAATATATGAAGCTGAGTGTATGTATGTGTGTGTATGTATGCATGTCCGCTAAAAGAATCCGCACCGTCGCATTTACAATCACAAAATTTGTCAAACAGGTGCATCAGGTGTCCGGGAAGGTTTTAGACCGGGTCTCAGCTCTTTAGGACGTACCGTTCCTGATATATTCCCCCAAAAATGTATTAGCCAATAGAAGCCTGGTCACATGACCTTTATCAGCCAATAGAAGCTCGCAGGCCCTTAGTCTCCACATACACACAGTTTTACACCAGGTTTCGATAACAACCCAGCCATTTTTCTTCACTGCTGTAGGAGAGCTTTAAAGGAAATCTGTCACCAAGTAAGCCATAGCCTAATAGCACTTAGCACCTTATTTCGAGATGTGCCTTTGTTCCAGCAACAGCCATTTTTTATCCTCTAAAAAAATCCAGTTTATTTGGTATGCAAATGAGCCATTAAGATGCCCAGAAGGGCGTCATTCTTTCAGGAAGGAGCCCAGGCATGACTCCTGCCACAATGTGTCCACCCACCGCTCCTACATCACATTCAAGCCATAACTCGGCCCCCCTTTTCCCTGCTCCCAGCCTGAGGGCAGGTATGGGCACTAGCAGGAGGCATGCCTGGGCTCCTTCGTGCAAGAGTGACGCCCCTCTGGGCACCTTACTGGCTCATTTGCATACCGAATAAACTGGATTTTCAGAAGATAGAAAACATCTAGAAATAAGGTACCAAGTGCTATTAGGCTACGGCTTTACTTCAATAGCGATTATCCTGATGACAGATTTCCTTTAAAGGGGCAGGGTGCTGTGGATGACACTGTTAAGGGAGCGGAGTGCTGTGGAGGTCACAGCTCAGGGGCAGGTAGGGTGGCCATTCAGACCACCCTCAAAAGACGAACTTAAAAAGCCTGCCCCGACCCGGTTAGGCCACGGCCATTCGCACTCCGCAGCCGACGGGGATTGAAAAAATGAAGGTAAAAATCAATTTCTGTCAGCTGCAGCGGTGGGAGGGTGACTTTCTCCCTGCAGCTCACAGTCAGACAGCACAGTGCTGCTGTCTGAGAGTGAGCTGTTCTAAAGGATATCCCTGTGTCCATCCAGGTCCTGCGCAAGACGGAGGACAGGGAGTCTGAAAGCCGGACTGTCCTGTCTAAAACCGGACCTCTGGCCACCCTAACGGCAGGCTGCTGTGGAGGTAACAATTAAGGAGGCGGTCCGCTATGGAGGTTAGTGTTAAAGGGCAGATTGCTGTAGAGGCCACTGTTAAGGGGGCAGGCTGCTGTGAAGGTCAAATTTAAGGGGGTGGGCTTCTGTGGACGTCCCATTTTATAGAGAAGCGGCATTGTCGGGGTCAGTGTTAAGGGGTGGGAGGCTGTGGATGTCACTGTTAAGGGGGCGGGGTACTATAGATGTCACTGTTATAGTGGATACTGTCGATATCTTTTAACGACACACACAAACAATAAATTACATTTATGAAATACAGTTTCTTGCAAAAGTATTTACCCCCTTGACTTTTTTCGTATTTTGGTGCCTCACAACCTGGAATTAACATGGATTGTTTGAGGATTTGCATCATGTAATTTACAGAACATGTCCACAACTTTGCAGATGTTGTATTGTGAAGCAAACAACAAATAGGACAAAATAACAGAACTGCTCCAGCTTCTTCAGGTCGGATGTTTGCGCTTGTGAACAGCAATCTTTACGTCTGACCACAGATCTTCTATTGGATTGAGATCTGGGCTGTGACTCGGCCATTCCAACACATTTAAATGTTTCCCCTTAAACCACTTAAGTGTTGCTTTAGCAGTGTGTTTGGGGTCATTGTCCTGCTGGAAGGTGAACCTCCGTCCGAGCCTCAGATCACACACAGAGTGGGGCAGGTTCTGCTGAAGGATATCCCTGTATTTAACACCATCCATCTTACCCTCCACTCTGACCAGTTTCCCAGTTCCCCCAGCATGAGGCTGCCACCACCAGGTTTCACTGTGGGGATGGTGTTCTTTGGGTGATGTGATGTGTTGGGTTTGCTCCAGACATAGGGTTTTCTTTGATCGCCGAAAAGTTACATTTTAGTCTCCTCAGACCGGAGCCCCTTCCACCATACATTTTGGGAGTCTCCCACAGGCCTTTTCACAAACTCACAACGCGCCTTTTTGTTTCTAGCTGACAGTAATGGCTTTCTTCTGGCCACTCTGCCACAAAGCCCACCTCTATGGAGCGTACGGCTTATTGTCATCCTATGTACAGACCCTCCAGTCTCTGCTGTGGAACTCTGCAGCTCCTCCAGGGTTACCTTAGGTCTCTGTGCTGCCTCTCTGATTAATGCCCTCCTTGCCCGGTCCGTGAGTTTTGGTGGGCGGCCGTCTCTTGGCAGGTTTGCTGTTGTGACATGTTCTTTCTATTTGGTTATGATAGATTTGATGGTGCTCCTGGGGATCAGCAAAGATTTGGATATTTCTTTATAACCTAACCCTGACTTGTCCTTCTCAACAACATTGTCCCTTACTTGTTTGGAGAGTTCCTTGGTCTTCATGGCAGTGTTTGGTTAGTGATGCCTCTTGCTTAGGTGTTGCAGCCTCTGGTGTGTATATGTAATGACAGATCATGTGACACTGAGATTGCACACAGGTGACATCATTTCACTAATTATGTGACTTCTGAAGGTAATTGGTTGCACCAGAGCTTTTTATGGGCTTCCTAACATAGGGGGTGAATACATACGCACAGGACAATATTCTGTTTTCTATTTCTAAACAATAGTTTTATTTATATATTTTTCTCATTTCACTTCACCGACTTAGACTATTGTGTTCTGATCCATCACATAGAATTCAGATTAACAGAACATTGAACTTAAGGCTGTACTGTAACAAAATACAAAAAAAGTCAAGGGGGGGGGGGGGAATACTTTTGCAAGGCACTGTATGCCTATGCGAAGCCGGGTCCTTCAGCTAGTCTTTAATAAGCCCCATGTCCCATGCACCTCCTCACAGGGTCCTAGAGGTAAATGGTAAAAATCTGTTTCCTGTAGTCACCACTAAGGGGAGCTTGTGGATCACAAATACAGCTGTCCTCAGTCTCCTAAGCTCCCCTAGTGGTGGCTGGAAGTATTGCTGGTATTTTTACACATTTTCTGTACATTATTATCAGATTCTAGGTTTATTAAAGGCATTGTTATGTATAATTGTCATTATTTATTCCCGGATTTCTCTCTCCGGCCGGCACAGTGCGTGGCTCAGTTCTCCCTAGCAGGCCACATCTGTCAGAGCTCTTTACATTCCCGGTGATGGACGGACTGTGAAATTAGTTACAGTACTACACGTTTGACTTAATCAGACTTAGTAACTGGGAATCTACTTCAGCTAATTCCCTGGTGCCTTGTTAAACCGTGTACAGCAATATTGGGAGCCCTGCAAACTGGAACCAGATTTCTCTTAAAAGACTGAAAAGGACAAATATGATGTCAATTAGCGTGTCCGGTTTTTACAAGATATCCCAAGGTCAATGGCTTAAACCCCATCGATGAGATAGAAACACCAAACGTGGCCCTCAGACACCATCTGGAGTCCAGATCCCTTCCTGTGGAGAAGGTGAACCGGAAAACACCTCCTTTTAGGATGCAGCTTTCAATGGGGGTAGAAGAAAAAGACGCCTATAGAAATAATACGATCCGCGGCCAGATCCGTGCTGGACACATCAGACTGGAGTGACCTGAACCTCAGGGGCCCTGTGCTACGTCTGTAACAGGGGCCCCACCTGCCATGTGCCATTCATGAGGAAGAAGGGCAGACACCAGGAACTGGGCACAATTTATCTACTTCAATTTATTATCTATCTATTATCTATTATCTATCTATTATCTATTATCTATTATCTATCTATTATCTATTATCTATCTATCTATTATCTATTATCTATCTATTATCTATTATCTATCTATTATCTATTATCTATTATCTATTATCTATTATCTATCTATCTATCTATTATCTATCTATCTATTATCTATTATCTATTATCTATCTATTATCTATCTATTATCTATCTATTATCTATCTATTATCTATTATCTATCTATCTATCTATCTATCTATTATCTATTATCTATCATCTATTATCTATCTATTATCTATTATCTATCTATTATCTATCTATTATCTATTATCTATCTATTATCTATCTATTATCTATCTATCTATTATCTATCTATTATCTATTATCTATCATCTATTATCTATCTATTATCTATCTATCTAT